>NC_066343.1:43289932-43502432 GCF_022539315.1 Serinus canaria | reverse complement strand
TAGGATTCAGAATAGACTTTAGGAAGTGAACTTCATGGACTTCTCTGTTGAGTTACTCTGTGAGTTACTATTTCAGTTCATAATATGAAAAATGATAATTATAAGGTAGAAGCTTTTGAAGAACCTAGTGCTGCCTCTCAGACTGCATTTTCTGGATTGCAGATTTCTGATCTTTACTCTGAAACTGGACTCCATCCTTCATACAGAGCTTGGACTTTGACTGATTTATTAGTCTTGAAACTCACGCTTCTGCTCTTTTTTCCTGATAGTGTTAGGATTTTAAAGTTTTTGTTCCATTACAGCCCATATTATTTGCCTTTCTGGCTTTAGTATTTGTAATACTTCCCTTAGTTCTTAGATTACAAATTAGAGTTTAGATGTAGAAAGTGAAAAGCCAGGAAGAGGTCACATCTCTCTTTGAGGATCTGATGGACTAGAATCATAGAATCATAGAATGGCCTGTCTTGGAAGGAACCTAAAGATCATCTAGTTTCACCCCACTGTGACCATGGGCAGGGACACCTCCCACTAGAGCAGGTTGTGAAAAGCCCCATTCATCCTGGCCTTGAACACTGCAGGGGGTGGGGCATCCACAGGTTCTCTGGACAGCCTGTTCCAGTGCCTCATCACCCTCACAATAAAGAATTTCATCATAATATCTGATTCAAATCTCCCCTCTTTCAGTTTGAAGTCATTGTCCCTTGTTGTGTCACTACATACCTTTGTAAATACTCTTTCTTCATGTGTTGATCTTCAAATTCTAATTTGCTGATAGTGTCATGTGTTTATACAGAAGAAGTTGGTTGTTTTTATAGTAACCAAACCTTTTCACTAAATAATTTGGGTTTAATAATTTTTAATAATTTTTTTTTGCTCTTATCCAAAGATACTTGGGCCACAGAAGTCTGGAATTACTAAATTAAATTGACATTAGTCCAAAACAAAACATCAGCAAGAGAAATTTCACCCATCTTTCTGTCTTGGGAAGGTCTATTTCCCTTCTAAAAAATAATGTTCAACATTCTCTTATATTTGAATAAACAAAGTCTTTAGGCTATTTAAATTAAAAGAATATTTCTCAATTATTCAAGGATAGGTTAAGTTTAACAGAAAATGGTACCCAACTCCTTTTGAGTTGGAGTCCGCTGATAAGCAAAACTTTTGTTTATAATTTATTTCATTACTTACATCTGGATTCTTAGGCTTTCTGAAGCTGAAAAAATTTCACAAGTATACTTAAAAAAATGAGCAGGTTATGAGGATATCGTAGACCCTCAAGTATGTTTTGGTAACAGCAATCTACTGAATATTTTAAGGTAAAAGTATAGGCATTTTGGAGGTGTTCGTTAAGATCTAAGACTTGATTTGTTTGATTTAGTTTTCCAAGAAATATGTCTGTATAGCCATGTGGACAGAGACTTCAAGGGTTTTATTAGAAAATAAAATAATTTAACCATAAATTTACCACAAAAAGACTTCATGGTATTTTATTTAAAATAAGTATCACAACATGGCAATTTCTAGATCTCTCTTTTGGAAGAAGAAAAGAGTGGGAAAATAACCTCAAAGCAAATGAAGTATAATACTGTTCATATATTGGTCCTACTAAAGTCAATAGCAAGACCTGCATGCCATAGAGGAGCAGGTTTTGATGTAGTCTGTGACTAATGGAGTCAACTTAAATGGAGTTATGTTTTAAAGTACTCAGTATTCCATTTTTTTAAACAAGAAAATAAAAAGCAGTGATTCAATAGGAAGTTAATAATTACTGAAATTTCTGTAATTCTTACAGCTTATAAGTCAGCAGCAGAAGTTGGACTAGAGGATATTAAAGGTCCTTCTAAAGTTAAATAATTCTATGAGCACTTAACAGGTGTAGACTTTTTAAAGTAACAGGAATGTGAATTTAAATTGTAACAGTTTGAGGTTGTTGACTCTTTTCTGAGTTACTAATATAGGTCTAAAGCTTGTGTTTCATATGGAGCTCTTTTTTTACAGGCAGCTGAGAAATCAGTAAGTGTGTGTCAGGTTGGTAGGTGTATTCCTCTTTTGTAAAAAGAAAGATTAAAATTCAAGTAATAAAATAAATTCCAGAACCTGAGTACAACTACTTAGATATTTCCCCTATATATTGACACTATTTCTGTCTTCTTGGTTTTGCTGGATTTTTTTTCATTTTTATATAGTGCTCAGGTTTTGTTCAAGCAAATATGAAGTCCAGTTTTGTTTAAAGCATTCTCTTGATTGTGTGGCTTGTCTACTTCTCATTTTTATGTTTTCCTTTTTTTTTCCCCTATGTGTTCATGAGCTAATGGTTATAAACAGGCATTTTACTGATCATAGGTGGTAATGACATTTGTTTGCAACTACATATAGCCTAAACTATGCAAAATGAAGAACAGAATATATTTAAGGAACAGTCAGCAAAAGCACAGGCAACTTTTATTGTCTCACAAATTTCTTATACTTACTGTGAGAGGATTTGAGGTTTTTCTAAAAAAAGTACTCAATGTCTTTAATTTGTAATTTATTTGTTGAAATAATGAGTTTATCTTAGGCTTTATGAAAAGCATATTCTACATAAATAAAATGACTATGCCCGTTTGTCTGTTTATGACAAATACTAAGCTTACTAAGGTGTATGCTTGATTGATTTTAATCAACTTTGGACCACTTAACTTCTTGATTGGCATGAATTTGGAGATTTATTTACTTAACCCTTTTTTTACACTGCTTTTTGTAATTTTTATCAGTATGCCTGACTTTTTATGTGGGGAATACTAGTATTTGAGATTGCACTGCCATGTGATAATTGTACCAAATTTTATCTTCTCTATTGAAATGAGTATTTGTCTTAAGAATATGGGCAGTTACAAGAAAGTGATGTTGTCAGGATCTTTTTAATAAGGGATAAAATAAAACTTCTGGCTAGTCTTAAGAACATGTCTTCTGGATCAAGTTTGTTGATTGAAGACTTTACTGTTTGCCAGCTGCTCATCATTGCTTTCAGAACGCCACTGGCAATAGAGTTAAATGAGTTTTCTCTCATCATTGCAGTCCAAGGTCAGCTCAAGCCACTTCCATTGACTTTTAAACTACCCACCGCTTTTAGTTATGCAATCAACTGGGGAGGCTGTTTACGTCATTCCTTCTCCAGCAGTGGCACTGAGGTGCCAGACTCCAGCTACATGGATGCATTGACCATGTGGGAATTATATCATCTTTCCCAGGCACAGCTGTTAGAAGATGCATATCTGTCCCCAGCCTTGTGGCACTGAGGAGAGGGTTTGAGCTAAAGCATTTCACTTTGTGATTGCCATAAGGTGACTCAACAGGCATATTGCTGCCACTTACACTAAGAAAGAACATTTTGCCCAGTGTTTGTTACAGAGCAGGATGTAATCACACCTGGTAATGAAAACTCAACTGACCAGGGGTCAGTCATCAGGCCATACTAACTTGACCAGTCTAGGTCATGCATACATGAGTCTGCTACTGAATATTGGGGATATAACTTACAGGAGCTGCTACGACTGAAATGTGTCCTCTCTGAAAAGGTTTGGTAGCTAGGTAAGTTGATCACTGTGCGGCAGCCTTGTATTGTGCCAAGGAATTGCTGCACAATGGATTGATAGCTAGGAAGGGTCCTGGAATTCAATGGTTTAACAAAATAAAGTACCATCCTTGAGCAACACTGTGAGCTAGAATCTGTTTTTCTCTTTAAGTTTTCAGTTTGACCACAACGCTTGTGCTGTCTGCGGCTACAAGTATTAGATTTACAGTAAAAAAAGTACTTTTCTGAGGAAATTCTTAACTAACAATATCTTTAGTTCCAGAATATGCAGTTAAGGCTTTTTTGTTAGTCCAGTGATACTTACAGCTTGAAGTTTCACCAGAAAAGTCTAGAAGGAGCAATACTTTGTCAAGAAATTTAATAGCATATGACATACAAACTACCATCTAATAAGTAGAATAAGTTACTGCAGAAGAAATGTCTGTATAAAGCAGCCATTGTTAAGAACATAAATTTAGATTTCGAAAATAGGGTGGTGGTCTAAAAATGTTCCCTTAATATTTTGAGATCTGGTTTTGATTTTGGATTTGTGAGTAATTTAAGAGAGCAGAATTATTTGCAGCTTTTACATGTTTCTGTAATACTGTTAATGAGTTTCTCTAAGCAGTTTTAAGTAAATGGTGTGTTATCCATCTGATTTTTTGTTCACAATGTAGTATACCTCTACTGTCATTTTCTAGGTATTTCTTTAAGTGAGCTAGAGGATTATATTACAAAACAAGAATCTGAAATGGAGCTTTTACAGAAAAAAATGAAGGAAGTGGATCTTAACCTAGCAGAGCATAATTTGTACACTGCAGATACTCTGGAAAGCAACAATATAAGGACTGGAAGAAAGCACGAGGTAGGGTAGTTTTATTATCTGGTGTATTTGTGTGGAAGTCAGGCTGGTGAAGCCAAACGTTTTTGCTCAAGGGCCCAGATAATAATTTTAATATCTGTTGACGCTGCTTATAATTCTGGAAGCTTGTTTGAATAGTTCCTGTGTTATCTGCCAAAGACTTGTTAAAATAGCTGTTGGGAGTAGAAGGTTTTACCTTATTAAATACTGAATAAGGGATTCTTAATTAAATGAACTATTTGCAGGATAAATTCTTTGTAGGTTTGCTAAAATGAATATTTATCAGATATTTTGTGGTGTTTATAGAATGACCATCTTTCACTTTAAGGAAAGTGGGAGAAATATAAATGCTTATTATTATGAATTTTTAAATGAAAAATATTTTTTCCCCAAATTCTTGACTTTTAGAGTGGAATATAGTATTTTTCCCTAGGAAGAATGACAACAATGTCCTTTGAAGTTTATGCTTTCAGCTTTGTATGGTGCCAAATTTTGTGGAGTCTCACTGTTTGATTTAGGCATTAAATAACAACACCGATGAGCTATAGTAAACGAGTGACATCTGTAAATAATTCCATTATTTAAATGGATCTATTAAATTAGCTGAAATCATTATGCTTTTCACTGTGTTCAGACTCCCTCATCTATTTTTTATTGTGATTGTATAGAGTATGGGATACTGTTAACAAGGTTGCAAAGGTGAATGTGATTCTGAATGGTGTAAATAATGCACTAGTGGACCATCATGTCCACTTCCTCTGAAATCTTTTAGTTTATCCGCATATAGTATCTCATCATAATTTCTTTAAAAAATGTATAGCTTGCTCTTTCTTAAGGATCTGTACTGTATGTTAGTTTTGGGAAAAGACACACTTTAGAACATTTCTTCAGGAGCATGTAGTGGGCATTTCTGTGAAAATGTGCTTAAGAAAAAACAAAACGCTACACAGGCAGTATAGACTAAAGAACAGAAGGTAAGAAACAGACTGACAAATGTGGAGGTCAGAAAGGAGGAGAAGAAGGATTAACTTCATATGCTGGAAACAGGTATTTCTCTGCAGCCCAGGGAGACGATCACTGTGGAGCAGATGTCAATAATATAGCTTGTGGAGGAGCCCAGAGCAAGTGGATATTTGCTCATGGAAGCCACAGCTTGGGGAGGGGAGTAGATGCTGGAGCAGATTCCCCTCTTACATGAACTATGGTCCATGGAAGACTCACTCTGGGATAAGTTTATCCTGAAGGACTCCAGCCTGTGAAGAGGCCCTGTGCAGGAGCAGGAGAAAAGTATGAGAAGGAAGAAATGGCCCAATGGGAGCTGTTAAGCATTGATTGTAAACCTTCTGCCTGAATCGCTCAGCAGGTGGTAAAAGAGTCAGGAGTGATGGAATGAAGTTATGCCTGGGAAGCTGGGAGCTTCTTTTGTGTAGGGGAAGACTGTGTTAATTAATTTTTTTTTTCTTTTTTTCTTACAACCTAAATATATTCCAAGTGGCAATAACTTAAATCAATTTTCTTCAAGTTGAGTCAGCCGATGATGCTGAGTGGTAAATCCACCAGCTTTATCATCCTGTTTTCTCCTGTCCTAGTGGGGAAGGAAACTGGAGGAGCAGTTGAGTGGGTGTTTGACCCTTTGCCAAGGTTAGCCCCCCACAATGTCTTTTTCTGTTTCCTCAGGGGAAAGTAAATGAGACCACTGTGTTTGTCATGCACTGTGTCAAAATAAAGCAATTACACTGCCTTGATTAAAACTAAATACAAGTTTTAAAGCCTATTGTAGAAAATTTCTTCCTGTTTTGATTTGTAGGTCTGAGTCATGCTCTTTCAATAGTCAAGGCTGTTTGATATGTCCGCTTCTTCACAAGAGCACACAAGTCTCTATTAAAACTTTTGGGAACTCAGTTGACGAGCTCCTTTGTATGTAAGGCAACACAGTAAGTGAAATTGTGGAAATACTCTGGATTTTCTAAAATGGAGAAGGTATTATTACTGTGCTAGTACTTTACCCTTTTTCCTTTCCGTATCTTCTCATTCTCCTGTTTTCAGCCTTTTATGACAAAATCATTACTGTCAGAAGGCATTAGTGCATGATTTCACAGGAAGAGTATGTGGGATATTCAATGTTCGTTTAAAAAAGATGATCCTTCTGACTTTACAAACACTATTGTGCTGCCCTTCATTCCCCCTTATATACATTTCCAGGATACAAAGACCAATAAGCATGGAATCACTTCTGATCAGAATGACACTGCTTTGATGACTTACTGCTCTAAAAAGGTTTCAAAGGCTTTGAAAGAAGGAATAGTTGGAAAGGTGTTGAAAAGAAGAGCCTGGTACAAACAGAAACTTGGCACTACTGCAGTAAATTGACATGTATGGCCGCATGACTGCATGCTTCCAGCTGGGTTATATATGCAACAGCATAGATATGTATATAGCCTTGTGTTAATTGCAGAAATCCACATCTCTTGCCTACAGTTGTGCTGAGTAATAGAAACAACTTATTCTTTAAGATATGTTTAAAAGCTTTATTAAATGTGGTTGTGATGTCCTGCTTCATGATATTGTTAAGTGTGTATTTAGAGTCAGTTATAAAAATCATAGTCCTGTCTGTGTGAAAAGTGGTGTAGCTGAGAGCTGTTATGTATGTAGATTTTAGGAGTCAGTGGCTTGACAACCCTAGAGCTCTTCTTGGAGTTAAAACTTCGTGAGCAATATATGATTTCTGTTAGCTGATTAAACTGACATTCATATGTCTGCTGGCTAATTCAATAGGGTTTTGTGGTTTTCTTGTAGCTAAGCTTTCCCGTGGTATGGTGCATGGGAGTTAGAATTGCCTTTTATTCATGTACATTTTACATCATTCTCCTAGATCTGTAGTTCAAGATACTGAAAGACATGTGCTAACTTGCAGTGCTAGTAAAGTTCCTGTTGAGAGATAGTGAATCAAGAATTTACCATTTTTCTTTCTAAAAAGCCCCACCTCTATCTGTCCTGGATTCAGCCTCAACAATGTTTCTGTTTCTTCAGTTGATTAAAACATTAGGATTTCTGCTCACTGTCCTCAGAGTCATTGATATCAAGCCTGTACAGAAAAAGTGCTCCTAAGACATTTCAGGAGGAGTTCTGACTTCCTCAAACTTTGGTTTCTGTTTTGGGGTTTTTTGTTGTTGGGGGGTTTTTTTTTCCTTTTTTTTTTTTTTTTTTTTTTGGTTTCTTGTTTTGGGGTTTTCCTTGTTTGTTTGTTTTATTTGCTTTATTTTGGCACTTTATTCAACACAAAACCTGTTGAATTCAAGAACGTGGCTATTCGCAGTTTTGTCCCATGGTCTCTTTCATTGTGCAGACAGGTAATAGAAGGTTGTCTAGAAATAGGCATATTTTCTTTTTATACTTGTGTGCCTCCATTATCAGTTAATGTGTGCCCCATCCAGTTACCTGCTATTTCTTTATGCTAAATCTTCTGTCACAAAATTTCATATCTATTATATATTAGAAACTGCTTATTTCTGGTTTTCTGCTATTTGGTTTAGTCTTTAGGAAAAATGTTTAAGGAACATTCAATGAAAAATATTCTGATCTGGATTCCTTTCCTGACTTAGATTAACAGTCTTCACTGATAAAATTGGAAGGGTTTTTCACTCCTAAACATGTAGAAAATTTTTGAAACATTACATTTTGAAACATAATATACATTTCTGTATATATTTAATAGAGATACGTAAAAATTTTTCTGTAGAATTTGAGGACTGAATTAAAAATTTATTATTTATATTTGATGGCAGCAAGAGCAGTAAAGTTTACAATTGTGAGAAGATTTTTACAGATGCCATCTTTCAAACTGAATTTTGCAGCAGCCCCAGGCAATCCAATTACTACACAGTCTTCTTTGTCTTGATGGAACTCTTTACCTCCTTAGCAAAGACTGAGTTCAAGCTACCTAGGTGCAACTGTAAAGCCCAGATCCAGTGCCCTTTCTCCACAGACCTTTAGTCTGATCACTAAAAACGTGAAAGTAATAGAATGTTCTTAATACATATCACCAATCCCATTCATTGTCACAGGGAATCATTTCCGTATCCATAAACAGTTAAAAGTTTTCTCATTTTTTCACATACCTTGGCTCTAGCACATTCCCAGGTAGCTACATATAAACTCTGTATGTGTATATGATATATATATCTATCTATACGTATACGTATGTATAAAAAATTCTTATGTACTCATTGTATCTGTTCAGCTGTGACTAGACTAGCAAGACAGTGAATTTTATCTTTTTCTGTATTTTTTTTCTCTTTTCTCTGTTCCTTCTCAGGTTTTCTCTACCTATTAATTCTTAAGAGTCTGGTGCTGGTTGATCCTTTGTTGTCCTTCACTTTGGCAGCAAGCATAGTGCTTTGACCTTCTATTTGTGATTTCAGAGAAACTGTGTATATTCCAGGTGTACCTAGAAAACAATTACTGAAGAATAATGCATAGTACAGATATATATTTAATATGACTGTATATAATGATTAAGGAATGTAGAAGATAGGAGGGTTGGGTTTTGGTTCCTTTTTTTTTTTTAAAGCAATTAATTTTATTTACAAAATCTGGGACTTTGAAGATGATTATATTTTTTAGTATTTGGTTTTCAAATGTACTAAAATCCTTTCCAGACATTAGTTGTGGTTTGGCTTTTTTTTTTTTGGCAAGGGGGGTTGGGGGGGCAGGGTGCAGGTGAGCGGGCAGGTGTTGGGGTTTGGTTTGGTTTATTCTTGTTTTTTTTTTTGGTTTAGGGTTGTTTTGGGTTTGGGGTTGTTATGTATTTTGGTTTTAGATTGTTGGGTTTTTTGTTTTGTTTGGATTGGTTCTGGTTTTGGTTGGGGTTTTTTTGTGAGGGTGTAACACTTTCTCTAAAAAAATTTTGCTTGGTTGTTTGTTAGACTTTCCTATGTCTGTTTCAGGTGTGTGTCATAAGCAAAGGGATCCTGCAATCAAATGACAAAACCACATTGGAAATATTTATATTCATAAATAAATAAATATAAATATAAATGTAAATGTAAATATAAATACAAATATAAATATAAATATAAATATAAATATAAATATAAATATAATATAAATATAAATATAAATATGAGATCCTTCTGTTCTCTGATATTTTGTGATAGATTTTTTTTCTTCTTTTTGGAAACCCATACTATTTAACATGAAAATGTGGTGTATGATGTGTTATAAATATTTTGTGCTGGAAGGTAGTGGTCAAAGAAAAAAATGTCAATTGCTAATTAAGATACTCTTCAAGATTAAATTAATTTAATGGACTAGTGAATATATTGATGTCTACAGTATTGAAGCAGAATTTATCCCTAATTTCTTTTATTGTTTTCCCAGAGAAATGGCATAATGTGACAAGAATAATCACAACTTATAAGTTTCTGTTTGACTTTGTGTGTTGCCACAACAGTATTTTTCCTAGTTGGCATTAAATGTGTGTTGGTATTTCACTGTTCTTAACCAAAGTTATTCTAAAAATCTGAAAGTCTAATTTTATGAGGCCTTTCTTTCTCTGCCATAAGGACATATGACATAGAGTGAACAAGAAAGCTGCCCAGTTTAAGTGTTACTTTCACATACTCTTTCTCCAGATTGCTGTATGAAGCTGTACATAATATAAACACATATTCTTGTCTCTGGTTAGTCACATTATAGTTAATGACCATATGGTCATTATGGTATAAGATCTACTGTCTGTTGTATTTATATTCCTCAAGCATATTGTTCCTTCAACTTCACAGTGTGTTAAACTATTTCAAAGGGAAAAAAATCCTTTCCCTCTTGTTTCTGGTTGTCCTATCAAGTGTAACCTTGGACCCTTATAGAGCAATTAGACCAGCCTCTATCCCCTCCTTTGTAATGAGGTTTCTTGCATTTCTGAGTCTATAACCCTTTAGTCTTCCCTAATGGGACATCATTATTCTGAAAGAAACAATGTAAATGTAAATGAATATTCTCATTAACGAGTCACAGAGAAACCTTTAGTGGTAGCGCTGTGGTAATTCTGCTTGTTATTTCTCTGGTATTCCATGCAGATTTTTTTTTTTTATAATTCATTATTAGTATTCAAAATTACTTCTTCTTTAATTCTGCATGTCTTTCATAATCCGGTGTTCCAACTAGTTCAACCATGTCCTTGTTTTATTCTCCAGGAACCACCTGTGAAACGTTCAAGGTCTCTGTCCCCAAAGAGCTCTTTTAGAGAGTCAGAGGAACTAAAGAAGCTTAAAATAGCTGAAAGGAAGATTGAAAACTTAGAGAAGACACTGCAGCTAAAGGTGAACATTAAATAAAAATAAATTAAAAGCCTGCTAGCTGTAAGCTTGGATAGAAAAAGATATACCAAAACAAACAGGCATTTTAAAAATTAAAAATACACATACTTTTATGGACTGCAAGTCTCTTCAGATCAGAGATCACTCTCCATTAGTTTACCTTTTTCCTTTACAGCATGAGTAATCTTGTAGTCCTGTGGAAGCTTAATTGAGCTGTCATCAATTACACATACATTTTCAAAGTTTGTGTTTAAGTATATACTCTGAGAAATTGATGTGTTCATATGAAGTAAATCAGAAAGTAGAAGCATTGAAATGACAAAGACTTTTCTATACAATAAAGCCACACTTAAAAATGATGAAGTCAGTAACTTAAAAAAGATGCCTGGAAATTGTATGAGTTGTGGGTCACTTAGTTGCTGGTCTAAAAAATACTGTTCAAAAAAACAATAACAATCCCCCTCGCTCCACCTCTTCATAGAAAATCTTAATTGAACTTGTTTTACAATTGCTCATTTTGTCCCAGTTTCACAGATTTTTGTAACTGTGTTTTTGTTGGTTTGGTATTTTGCTACAGAGATAGAGTAACTTTTGAACAAACTATTGGTTTAAATTACACCTCTGAATGGAAAATGTAAACCCTGAGTCATGTTTTCTGAAACACATAAAATTCATCCTCTTCTTTCCTCTCCTGCCTTTCATCCCTCACCTTCTTCTCTTTTTTGTGTTGCTTATCGTTGTTCAGTTATGGAATTTGAAAGATATTTTCAAGTATATGTAGCCTAAATTGGTTGTATTCAACATCCTATAATAAAAGTTATGTAAGTTATGTAAGTGAAAAAATTTGGAAGCTCTACCAAGTATAGTGATAAGTTAATTTTAGAAAAACTGTAAGGGGGAAGTATATTTCAGCAAAATGTCACAGTTCATCCATCTGTATACTTGGGAGAATGTAAAGCATTGTCTTAATACATGTAGAGTATATGAACAGGAGAGGTTATTTAGACTTCAAATTCAGTCTTCCAGGTTGTCTTGTTCCTGGGAGACAGAAAATTAATTTTTTGGTTTTTATCTCTGTTGAGAATTCTAAGGTATATCCCACCAGCTAAACCTGAGAATTGGCCTTTGGGAAGCTTCCTGTTTATTAATCTAAGTTGGCCTGCCTGACTTTGATGGTACAGATTATTCTGGAGCTGTAGGCTGCAGCTGTTCTGCTCTTGGAAACAAAACACACTTCAGTGTTTATGGCTATTGCCTTAAATGATAGAGAGCTACACGTTTCTTCTGGAAAGAGGGGTGAAGGATAGCAGATGCAGAAGAGAAACAACTGTCTGTGCATAACCTCATATAATCATTTGTACCATTCACTGTCTTTACTTATCTTCTATTTAAAGTATAATTTAAAAATCTGTGCAGCTTTATGATGTTACAGGTCTGGGATCTCTATCACAGACATCCATGTTGTCTTTAAGGGCTAAATCTCCCCTTGAAAGTGAACACATTAACTTTTGCATTTTCTCTTGAAAATCTATTTGGCTTCTTTTACAGAATGCTTTATTGGGTTAAAAAGAAGCTGTAGAGGCCCAGGTCATCATAATAAACACTGTTGTGGCACTACATTAATATTTCAATGAGGCTACTGCCAGAATGACAGTAAACTAAGCTGTCATAAAGTTAATGTCAGAACATTTCTGTTGCTATTCTGTGATTTCTTAATGCTAGCCTTCTCTTAGGCATTGTTTCTAGCAATGAAAAATGGATTTGACCCACATTTTCAAAACTGGTCCTTGCATTATTGCCTCTTCAAACAAAGTGTTGTCTATTTGATTACTTGAAATTTTCTTGCTCAGAGAAGTGGTTGCTCTGTCAATACACACACTTGTGATTCATGTCTGGAACATGAAATGGCGACTTTATACATTAGCACTTTTGAAAAATTGGTAACAATAAAAAAAAAAAAAAGAATAGCTTTATTTTTGGGTTTTCAGGAATGCCTCAGTCAGTATTGCAAAGGATCAGAAAAGGTCAAGGTTCTGTTCACAGGTTTCTTCCATTCTCTCAGCTGACTCATTTCTCAACAAGAACAGTTGGCTCTTAGGATCTGTCTTGCTAGTATAAATGGGGTGATCATTTAGATTCAGAGTTTTTGCACAGAATTGGCTTTGTTTCTGGGATTCTAAAAAGTAACAGAGCATGCCCAATTGCACCCTTGATTATGGAAGAGAACGTCAAAATAAATAAGACTGCTACTTAGATGGGTCCAAAGCATAAGTACTTCAAATCTACTGTGGGTCTTTAAGAAGTGGGTAAGAGTTTAGTTGTTGGGAAGTAAGTATTTGATACAAACTAAGAATACGTTGATTTTCTCCTGTATTGCTTCTAAAGCTGTGATCGCTGGTGTAGCCTAGAGGAGATAATCCTGACTTCAACTGGAAAGGTCTCAAAACCAAGAGGAGCTCTTCCCTTTGAGTTTTCTCATCCTTTTTGCGTTCTAAAATTTTTGGAGATAAATAAAACTAGAATATGCACACCAGTCTTTACGGCCACCTTAATACTTGTTTGTGTGAGCAAGACCACACTCACATTTACCTCTTTATTTCATATGTAGTCCTATTCCATGTATAGTGTTCAGATGCTGAAAATAGATGAATATTGCATCTTATCCACATAACTGTTTGTGTAAAAAAGTATTTTTGTAACTGTTAGGGGCCTCAGTTCTTGAAAGCCTACACAGAGTCAAATAATTGAATCAGTGTAGGTTTTTTAAATTTCCATTTTACTGTAATAGAAGGTCAATTTCAATAAAAATTTACATTAGTGATTAGAATCTTTTGACTTGTCTGAGCAGCCTGCCAAAATTAAAAAAGGTATAGACAGTGGAGTTTTTCCTCCTGCAGACTGAACTTTGTGTTACTCTTATTCATTATTGCATGGGAAGTGCTATGGATGACAGGGGACAGCTGGAGAATAATCTGGAGATCCAGCACTGTGAGAGATGGTTGTTTGGTCCCATGTCCGTGAATATATACAAAACTATGTACAAGACAGTTTAGTTATGAAATATAACATAATTCAGACAGAGATTAATCTAACAGATTATGGAAATTTCAGTGAATATTTTAAGTCCTGAAGTGCTTAATTCAATAGAGAGAGTGATTAGGGCAGTTAATTGTCTAATTTCTATTTCTTCAAGAGCAGAGCAAGTGATAAGGGAAGGCAATAACTGTAACAGAATGGATAATAGAACAGGTAAGCAATAATGAAAAATGCAGATTCATTAATAGGAAAGGCCAAATTCTACAGTTGGTTGCATCTCTGAAAGGGTATTTCACATATTGACACTAATAAGCTTCTCAGGATTTATATTGAAGACATTATTTTCTAGTGCCCTGCCAGACTTGACCAGTTTTTGCTAACAATATCAAACAATCTCAGAGCAGTTGTTTTATGAACTTCTTTGAAAACACAACATCTGTAATTGTATTCTTGTGACAATTTCCTCTTGCAAAGCTTGGTAATTGTCTCTACGTTCTTAGTCTAAGATTTATATTGCTATTTATGTGGTTGTTTTTAATATCGTGGTATTAATGTGTCACTTAAAACCAGTCAGAAGTACTTTTTTAACAATTCAAAATTAGAAAATGTATTTGGTTTAGAGGTTGTTTCAGGAAAAAAAAACCTACCACCACCACTTAGGGAAAGTATTTAGAGGTAGAGTCACTTTGGACTTGATTGTGTTCCTAAGTCTTCTGGTTTTGTTTCCTAAGTCACTTCCAGAAAACTTCTGTAATTTTCTATATAGTACCATTTGAAACTTTAGCTGGTGTCTTTTAGCTTTGTGCATCATGAAAGCTGGGCTACATTTGATAAGCCAAGCTTTGTATAGGTACTTTATAGTTATGAGTATTCTGGAAGCTCTTGCCATGTTTTTATAGTAGGATTCAATTTTTATTGTTTGCAGCTTTGACTATTGGTTTGTCTAATTTATTGACAAATGCTGAAAAGTTCTCCTTGCATATAAGCAGTGTAAATACTTGCAAATAAGGTATTCTGATATATTTAGTTCTGTAGTTGGTCTACAAGCAGAGCTCCCATTGAACTGAAAATGAAGCTCTGATTGCAAATTTTGCTATGGCATAATGTATTCTTAGCTGGTGAATTCTTTACTAGTGTATGCCAGAGTTTGACCTGCTTTATAGTGTTAATAGTGATTTTTTTTTTCCAGAGGCCTATATTGTCATTTATAAAAGTCTGGTTTTAAGTTTACAATATGTTATCCTGTGATAATAATCAAGGTGTATTTTAACTTTTGTTCTGCATTTTTGTATGGCATTGATTATATAAAAACTATTCTAAAAATTGTTTTTATTTCTTGTTTGCTGCATTACTAGGGGACAAATTCTGGGTGTTGCAGGTGTATATATATTTACAGAAACAGCTTACTATGTGAGAAAATCCTGAAGCCATTTAAATGTAATTTTTTTTTCATGTGGCCAGTATTTCCCTTGAAAATACATAGATCAGTTTTCAATTGGGTAAAAAAGGAAAGAAAGTAGTTTGAATAAAAAACCAGTGCCAACAATCGTTTTTTAGTCCATGTGTTTAAAATGTATTAGGCTTATGCATTCACCAGATAAAAGCTGGCATTTTGGTAGTAAATTTTTAAAACTTTCAGCAGCGTGAAAATAATATTTAAATGAATTGCCAAATCAGCAGAATTTTCCAAAGTAGTAATAAGAAAACTTTGACCTCAAAGACTGTGAGTCTTGATCATTCTATTTCTATTTCTGAGTCTCACAGTAGCTGCTAAAAGAGAACTTTCATTTCATGTGATCTGTGTAACACTCTCTTACATTTTGTCCAACTCTGATTTTGTTTTTCTCATTTCATACAGTCTCAAGAATCCTATGAGCTAAGAGCAGCCTATGGAAAACATGAAGAAAGACTGCAGATGATGTTACAGACCAACTACAGAGCACTAAAAGAGCAATTAAAGCAGTGGGCAATAGCAGGTAAGTTACATAGCTCATTAAAAACATTTTCCTTACACAAAAAATCTGAACAGAAGTATTACATAGGTGTTCAAAAGAGAATGTGGCTTGAAGGAAGAAGCTACTGGGTGGTGATCAAGACTATCCTTTGTTACAGCGGAATACATGACTTACCCCTATGTGAGAAAAATTGTAGTTGAAACCAAGAGGAAGTATATTGAGCTGACACCTTGACTTATTTCATTAGGCATTTCATTGAGAGCCTGAGTACTGGACAAAGGTCAGCTAGGATTGCTTACTTATGTTTGTCTAATTCCTCACTCATTTATTTTGTTGACTGTATGTTTTTAAATGTCTGTAACACAGCAGTTGCTCATTATGTTTCAAATAGTTTTTAAAAATAGTTTTATTCATTAAAATATAGAAATATTACCCTCTCTAACATTTACTGATTCATAGATTAACTGAGCCTAAAATCTTCTTCCTTATAGGGGAAAAGTAAAATAATACGTGCATGAAAGCAAGGTGTTTTCATCTGTTAAATTATTTAAAAATAAATTATTTCTGATAATTTTACAAAAAATTGTAGTAATATATCTTTATTAATGGGAAGAGGAAAGATTTTACCACATAAAATTTGCATAATGAACATTCTGTATATCATCCTCCCTTAGGCTCTATACAGAACAGTGAAAATTTTATGCAGAAATTCTTCTTTTTTTAAGTCCTTAGTAGACAGATACTTTGGTAAACAGATGCAATTGGAGGAATGAAAGCATTTCTTATCAGTTCAGTTATCAAGTATGGCTGTTTTTCAGGACCTGTTTCAAGAAAGTAATTTCCTTGTGGCTTTAGCAGGGCTTTAGCATGCACCTAACAACTCAGTAAACACTTGTATGTTTTACTAAAAATAATTATTCTTGCAGTTAGAGCAATACTGACTAATCTTGACACTAACTTTATCTCTCTCTGAAGAAACAAGAGTCACAGAATATGCTGCAAAACTGGTAGCTGTTCACAGTCTGAGGTGATGTAAAACATCCTACTGTGAATGATAAACCGTTCCTTATATATAAGTAATGCTATGGCCTTTCTTAGTAGATTTGCATTGCTTTGAAATACGTAGGAGCAGTTTGTCTTTAAAAAAGGGGAAAAAAAGGCGTGGATAGAAACAATGGCGAAATATAAAATTGCTACAGGCATTGGTGGCAGCACAGGAGCATTTTTTAAAAATATCTAAGCATAATTGCAAATATATTTGGGTAAATTATAATGAAATGGTTTTGATTCTTTAGGAAAAATATGGATTTTTTTTCTTTTAGTTCACTGTTTTAAATTTAGTGCAATCTGGAAGTGACTTACTGAATTTAGTAACTGTCATCCTTGAAATTATTTAATTCTGTACCTATACCTAGGCAGGCTTTCATATCCACTGAGAGTCCAAGGCTAGCAAGATAAAAAAAATTGAACTAGATAAAGACATGAAAATCTTAAACTTGATATACAGTGAAGCACTGGGTGTTCTGGTTCTGATAGTTTAAAAAAAATTTAAAAGGGAAAGAGAGACAAAGGTGACTTCTGTTTAAAGTAAATGAGACGAGCTTGTGTTATAATGAATGTTTTCAAAGAAGGTAGGTATTAGGGAGAATATAATGCTCAGTCTTCACTTAGTAATCTAATTTTTTTTCCTCTCTATTTAAGATGAGCTGAAAATAAGAGGGTTTCAATAATATTTGTTACCACATTAGATTTGTGTGAAGCCACATTAAAGGAGGTTTGGTTTTCATTTTTAATATGCTTAAACAAAGGAAAGTAGACAAGATACAAATAAAAGCAGTCTGTAACAATAAGACTCTGTTATTTTGGTATCTCAAAAAGCTGTATAGTGCTGCTATAATGTAAATTGTGCATTAAGAAGTCAGTATCAGGTGCTTATGTGGCATTTCTGATCCTTTGTAAGTGATGGAAGATCCCATTCTCCATATTCTTCATAGATTAGTATCTGTTATTGAGATGGCAGCTGATGGGACCTAATCCACCTGTCAGTGTATATTCAACTTGCACTGATGTACGTGACTGCAAAAATGATGGGGGCCTTAGGAGGTTACCACATTGTCTGAGAGTTTGTTTCTGTGCCCAGTAGGAATTTGGATTGCAGAGTTTTAAATTGATTTCATAAAGTATTTTTAATACCATTTTTATCTTTGGCTTTATTAAAATACCTAAAAATATTTTAATGACTGAAAAACTGTTAAATATTTAGTTTTATTTTTCTGTGCTTCTAAAGTCAATATGCTTGTTCTTAATACATAATCTTGTCCATAGATAGTTAATTCCTGTGTTAAAGTGTAGAACAACAGTATGGGCATTAGTTGCAACTTCCAGATTGGCTTGCTGGGGTGTTAGGGGAGCTGATGACTCTCCCTTAATTTTCAAGAGATTATGTGATGATTTTACTTCTTCTTTCTCATACCAGTATTTAAAGTAATGTTGTCAGAATGTGGCTGGCACTATTCTGCCACGTCACCTGGGAGGCATGGTGTCATACTAGTTCAATATCTATCTGAAACCGTGTAATTGAACTTCTCTTTATTACCACAGTTAAGATTTCATGCCTCAGAATGTATACATCATGCAAAATTCAGATTCAATGGATGCTGTACTTGAAAAATCTGTATTTTCTGAAATCAGAGGTGCCTTTATTCTGGTTCTCCTAAAGCATTTAGATATTTGAAAACAAACAGCCTTTTTAAACTCATAAACAGCTTGAAAATACCAAAAGCAGATACCAACATACAGGCTTCTGTCAGCTTTGTCAAGAGAATCATGATGTGATGTGGTATGAACTGGCTTTTTTCAAAAGGGAGCACAAAAAGCTGCTGATTTAGAAGTCAGTTTGTTTCTTAAATTGTGTTTAAGGAAAGAAACATACTGGGGTTTTTTTCAGACCATACAAGAGGAATTCCTTGTAAAATTCCATTATAAAAACATCTACCAAAAGCAGAAAACATCAGCTCTTTTTTTTTCTTCCTTCTCTCTCCCCCTTAAATCAGTGACAAGTTACAAGTTTGCTAGCACTAACAGAAACTGTATTCCATGATCTAGGGATTGTGTTAATTAATGTGGCTCTCATCTGTTGGAGGTGTCGCTCTTCATTAGCCTGTATTTTACACACTGCCGTGCTTCATTTTTGGAATGAGGTGGTGAGGGGATAACCTAGCCAGCCATCCTTGTTTGATCTCTGTGATACATACGCAATGCAGAATGCCTCAGCTCTCTTGGTTCCCTGCCCTGTCCTGCTAATCCCAGCTGAGCTCATTATGGTGTAGCCTTGCTGCTACTCCTGGAGCCAGAGCTGTCCAAGCTAATTACTGGTAGCAGCAGAGCTGCCTGTTAAGGGTCTGGTGTGGATCTGCTAACATGGTCCTTGGTAGTGACCTGCAAAAAGCACGAGGGAGTTGCTCTCTTTCTTGCTGTGCACAGCCTGTCCTTTGGGTTTAGTGCTGATCCCTTCACACAGCTCTTTCAGCTGTAGTAAGTGTAAAACTTGGTGAAGGAAACTCTTACTTTAGAAAACATACAGTTTGCTGCTTTGATCTCATAATTCATAGGCTATTACACTCAGCCAGGCAAAGTAAAAAAATGTCCTTTTATACTAGACAAAAGGAAGTTAGTATGGTATAATTAGCCCTTTGCTGTGATTTAACACTTTCTGTAAGTGGCTATGATTTTTTGTTTTAATTTAAGAATCAAGACATCATAGAAAGTTTTATTCAGACTTTGTTTTTGTCAGCATTAAAAAAAAGTGTTTTCCCAATGGATCACAATGTAAGCCCATTTTGTGGCAATACCATGAAGGCTGCTATCACAGAATTTCAACTGCAGCAAATTGTTTTGTTCTATGTAAGTCCTTGTGTTGACCATAATTTCTGTTGGTGTGTTATAGGCAATGTTGCCAGTAGCTGTGTTACATGGGGTATTCTTATATCTGCCAGTTAAAATTGTGTGTCTGTTCTTGTCACTTCATTGTCACCTTTTTTTGCTGTTTTGAAGCTATAACAACAAATTATGACATGCAAATATTTTGTGGGTTTTCATTTTTTATTTTTATGTAGGAAAGAACACTTTCTTGCCATGTATGTAATTGCATATCTGGCAAGATGTACATGTAATTCCCCTTCCATCACTAGTGAACACATTGACCACAGGCAGTGGTAACTCAGGAGTAATTACATAAGCCTCTTTTTTCACACAAAGCTATGCTTATATATTGTGCACACCCTGAAGATTGGTACAGTTGGACTGCTTTTATAGAGTTCCTGTGCAGTCACATTTTTGGGAACACCCTTATTTCTTGTATGTTGCAGATCATTGACCTTGACTAGACTGTGGTGAGGTGTCATGAGCAGAGAGTTGAGCTCTTCAAGAGACAGGATTTATAAGACAAAATGGATTCATAAAAGTCTGCATGTAAGGATTTAGTAAGAAACCAGTGCAGCATTGTTCACAAGAGTTCATTAAGGTGAACTCTTTGTGTGGATTTAGGTGCTGTTTGTTCCTTATGGGCAGTGTCACTTACTGTTAGTTGAAGGAAGAAATGAATGCATAATTTCTCTAATAATGGCAGTCTTTAATTTGCTGAACGAAGTCATCATTTCAGGATTTCAGCTAATTTTCTTAAAGGCAATACTAAATTTAATGAACTTTTTAGATATGTGGATAGAGCTTCTTTATATTACTTCTATTGTTTTTTAAGTTCTATGGATAAAGGACATAATCTATGGAGTTGTACCAGTTACTTATATGTGTAAAATTACAGGCAGTATAAGTAAATCAGGTTAGCCCATAGCTTTTGCATTTAGTTGGATAGAGCCTACTGATTGTTAAGTTGGTGTGGAACATACATAAACCAAAACAATGCACCATTGCTTAAAGAAGAGTGCCTAAGTAAGGATTTTGTTTTGGTTTAAGTAATTCTAACTTTAAATAGGTAAAATTTCTCTCTCTGACTAAACCAAAGACTGAGGGTTTAGAAAATCGGATGGTTGTTGCTTGTTTATGTATTTAATCTCTAAGAATTACTTTCTCTCCAATCCTCTGAGGGACAGAGCAATGATGATATCTTTAATGTGCACATACATTAATCATGATTTTAGCCCTCCACTGGACCTGCTCCAGGGGCTTCATGACTCCCTTCTAGTTAGGAACCTAGAAACGGACACAGCAATCCAGATGTGGCCTCACCAAGGCTGAGTAGAGAGGCAGGATCACCTTCCTCAACCTGCTGGCAATGCTCTTCCTAATGTGCCACCAGGACGCATAGCTGGCTCATGGACAGCTTGCTGACCTGAAGGACTCACAGGTCACACTCCACAGAACCGCTTCACTGCACATCCAATTGTTCTGCTACCTGATTGCAAGCTGGCTAATTTAAATTATTTCGGCATTTCCATATCAAAAGCTAGTTAGCTGGAACATAGGGATACCTCTGTCCCTTTGGCCTTCATGTACAGACTTTGGAAACATGTAGATGATTGTACATAAACTGTTGTGGAATCTTCACAGTTTTACATCTTTCATTCTGTGTTATTTTTAGGCAGCCTTGTAATAGATACCAGCAACCCTCAATTATTTGACAAGGAACAGTCTTCAACATTAAACATGATGACATAAATTATCATTTTCACAGCTAGGTGGAAATTTGTTGCCTGTATGTGTGCATATCATCCATTATAGGAAGTGTGCTCTGGGTCTTCAAAGGATGTGGAATCACTACAAGCTCAGTCGTATCCTTCCGCTGCTGTAGCAGCTATTTAATAAATGTTTCTGATAAGCTTTCCTTTTATAGGAAAGCAAGACCACGTGATTTCTGCTTTCCTTATTCCTGTGGAGTGAAAGCACCTGTTGTGTACCTGGTGTAGTGGTATTTGAGCAACTAGTTGACAGGAGCGTATCTTAGTATCAGCAGCACGATGTGATGCCTCTTGTCTTTTCTAGCTCTCAGAATGGGTATGATGGAGAAAAGCTGAATTAAGTGTGGTGGAATGCTAGCAGTAAAAAACCACAAACATAGGCTATATTAGTTCCTTTGCTTCTTGAATATGTGTTACCTCTATGGTTCTTGAAGTAGAGAACCTGCTGAAAAATGTGGTTTTGATAATCTTGACTGCCTCAGGCAATAGGAGACGCCTGGTCATCAAAGACTTTTTCTTTTTAACCCCCATTGTTTTGTGAAACATCCAAACATCTCAGCAATTTTTTCCGTGTTTTGCTCAATAGGTGGCATGTAGCAGATTACTTTGTAACAAAGTGCATTCACACTACATCAGTGTTAAAAAGTGTCACCTGCAGCATATAGCCCTTCCAACTTGTGTGTTTTCTGTGTAAAGTAATCTTTTTGATTATCAGTTTTAGGGGTGCTGGGACAGAGCAGACATCTTACTAATAATTACTTGAATCTAATAGGTCAGGGCTCTTGGTTAATTCTTTCTTCAGTTAGTAATTTTGTAGTTCAAAGGCATATATAGTTAAAATGATGATGTGTATGTGTTTGTTTAGGTTGGGATAGATAAAAATCTGAAATACCAGCTTTCATGCTACTGAAAGCAGGTAAAGCCTAAATTCTGTAGCTAATCTTGTGGGTCTTCTGAGTGTTTTGACAAAGTGCATGCTTACTGACTGAACTGAGTTTTGCTCAGTGAAAATGACCGTCAGGCTCAAGTGTGAGAATGGGAAATACTGAACCAGAAATAAATTAAAATATAAGAAATCAGCAGCATTTGGTGTAATACAGAGTATAGTTTCCATAAGATATTTTAAAGGACCAGTAGGGGCTTTTACATAGTGAACAAAATGGCCCTTTTTTTTTTGAAGAGAATTAGTTTTTTTTCTAGGAAGCTTCCAGTTACATTTTCACCAAGCACTGTGTCAACTGCTTTTCAGTGAGAGGGTTCCATCAAGGATAATGAGATTGATGCTTTTTAATTTTTAAGCTAGTCTCTAGAAAATTTCTTACCTGTGTCCACCAGATCTTGTAATTTCCTGCATCCTAGCTACCAGACAAATTTGAGGACTCAGTGTGTTTTTTTATATCAGATGTGTTTGTGTTTTTCCTTTGTTCCTTCATATTTAATCAGACATGTCTTGCCTTGTACTTTGCTGCCTTCTCATATATGATGGAATTGTGTCATATTAAAAACACGAGTCATGCTACTAAACATTTTTTTCATAATACAGGAGCAGATAAATTCAGAATTAAAGTTGCATTAATGATAAAATTTGGGCATTGTCAGGAAAAAAAAAAAAGAGAGATGGTGGAGAAACTTAAGGACTTCATTTTAGCTTCCCTTTGTATTGCTGCTTGCACAGAGCTATTGCTTGCCTTGCTGTTGGATCAGAGTGATTTCTGTAGATTTTTCGTTTAGAAATTAATTGTTGTACAGGTGATGAGCATACTGCCTGCAGAAGAACTGTCTTTTTCTTATCCCTCTGTCTCGCCTAGTCAAAAGATCTTCAGCATTTAGATGGAAAGGTCTGATTTATTAGTCTTACAGATGTGCATGCACATATAAAAACAAAGAACTACTAAGTGTGTCATATTAAACTGTACAGAATGTTCAGAGAAGAAGCCTGTGAACCTACAGTCAGTAATACTAAAGCACACTTATTGCTGCTGACATGTCTGGTTGCTATTTTAAGAGAATAAGGTGTGAGTAATGAAAATAAGTTTCTCTACAGTACTTTCTGTGAAGTTCTGGGGTTTCTGGTAAAGGTAGCAGTGCTTGATACATTCTGGCAAGATTACTTTAATATGCAGTGCTAATTTTCCACTTGCCTTTACATAGCACTGATTTTTGAAGGGACATCATAAATTTTTATGATTCCATGTATCTCAGCTTTGATAATTTTAAAATATTATTTTGTATTTTATAATGTAAAAGAATACTTTACAATTAAAGTTATTAAACATTATTTACATATTCTTGCTTTATCTCTTGAACTCTTTCCTAAAGTGTACTGGTTGGTAATTCTAGAAAGTCAAATGTGGTGCTTAGCAAACCGTTATTATGACCCAGCATGATTTTTGTGTTAAACTGCTTAGTCCTCTTTTGTTGTATTAGGCAGTATATGCATATACATGGACAAGTTTAATCTATCTTAATGTGTTTGGATCTTTTTCTAATTTCTAAGGAATTCAGAATGCATTTTCTAAAAATTATTGTTGTATTTGCGTTTTTTATACACACAATCATGTGAGTATAAACGTGGAATCATCAACATTTTCCTGAAACTCAGATGCTTCAGTGGAAGAAATAAAATAAGAAATTTTTTTTATCCTTACTTTGCATTATTGGAAACCAGCTCTATGCTAACAGCAGGCTGTAGGCAAGAGAGTTTAGTGTATTTGTCATAGGAGGTTTATAAAGGTTAGAAGGACTGATACAACAACAAAATTCTCTTGATATTCATATGATGGGTGACGTACCCTCTCCTCTGAGTTATATTGATGGCAGCAGCATACCCCAGTCTTGGCCCTTGAGGTAGAATCTGTTTTGAGCTAACGACAGGTACAAACACTGTTTTTGAGGCTGTTCTGATGGTCTTATTTTAAACAGAATGGAAACCTGCAAATTAGAATAATAAACATAATTCACACATTCACACAGTGTAACATTTATATGTTTGGTAAACACTTCTTGACAAATAAGCTGGATTTTTTGCTTCAGTGAAACAAATTAAAGATTGCTAAATGGTAGATAAAATTTTAGGCATGGGTTTCTACCATCCTTTTGCAAACTAAAGGTTATGCTGCATGTTGAAACTATCTTAGTCACTGGTGCTTCTTTGATTTTGGAGTGACGGTTGACTTGAAATATATCTCAAAAAGCACTCTTGACAACTATGACACTATTCACTGTTTTGTTATGTGAACAGACATTGGGCTGTTGAGGGGGGAGTTGCTTTTATCCTTTTTGTTCCTCCTGAATGTGGGTTGTAAATCTGGGAGACTTTACTTAGCAACAACAGATATCTCTTCCTGCAATTTTCATCCATACTACAAGCGACTGAATTGGGGAAACAAGAATGATAAAGACATATTTCTGGGAAGTGGATGCACAAGTAAGATACATAGCTTAGACTCTATGTAGTCAAATGCTTCATTTCCTTGGTTAATTAAGACTATACATTTCTTAGTGTAAACTGTAAGTTTACAGTATTTTTCCTGTAAAGGAATTCCAGTAAATCATTCTGGATAGTGTGAATGATTATGGAGTGGGAGTAACGCTAGTACTTTTTGCTTTACTCTTACCTTGGTAGTGTTATCCTCAGACATATGTAATGGTCTTTGCTCTCTCACAGTCTGTATCAAACACCTACTCCCAGGTTTGCTCTCATTTTCCAAGGCTGTCATAAATATACAGACCCATGAAAAGAGCATATTTAGCCCTTACTGCAGGCAAATGTGCTTGAACCATAATGCTGTAGGAAGAATCATTTGCTGTGACAAATTTCTGTGAGAGTCGTACTTCACCTTAAAAGTTGGGTAAAGTTTCTACCTGTCTTGGTTCTCCTGACTTGAAGTAAATTCAGAGTCGTAGAAAATTAAAATGAATTTTGCATTATGGCGTATAAGACCATTTTTGACAGCCTCTTCCTATATTTTCTCTATGGGTTTTTTACAGAAGTATGTGTAATGTGCATGTGTGTTCTACTCTAGTTTTATGGAGCAGAGTTTTTACCCTTCTAAAAATTAGAAGACTAAGGAAGAGAAAGTGCAGTTCAGCTTTGCTTACCTAGATAATTGTCTATTGATGTACTGTCTGTCTTCTCAATCACCTTTCTTTTCTGAGGGGAAGAAAGAGGAGCTGCTTCTCCTGTCCTATTTTCCTTGCAAGGATTATTAGGCTATTTAACTTAAGCTTTGGATTAGAAAAAAATTCTTTGACACTAAGACACTATGTTGACCAGGTGTCTTTAGAACTTCTTTTTTTGTTACTGTAATAAGCAATGCTGCTGTCCCTTTTTAAGGACTGTAATAAGGACCATGCAAAGCTTGGTTAGCAGTCTTTCTCTGTCTGATTTTTTTCTTCATTTGGCTTTCCTGTCTTTAGCAGTCTTCCATGACTCTGGAGGAAAATGGTTGAAAAGGCAATAGTTGACCTCATGGACTCAGAGGAAGGCTTCCCTGACTGCAGCAGCTCTTGGACTAGCCCCCTGATATCTGTCCATACCAGCAACAATATGCATTAGGAGATTGTGGTTGGTTGTGCTTATTTCTCCAAAGAGTCATCCTGCTGCAGTCTTTACTATTTGTAATCCTTGGGAAGGAGTCGGTTTCCTCAGTGGGTTATTCCATCTTAAGTATTCAGCTCTATTAGAAATTAGATTCTCTGCATGGTTTTATTTTCCAGATAAAATTCCCTGGGACAAATAGGAAAAATGTCTTAGTGTTTGTTTGGATGTTTATTTTAGACTGCCATGAGCCTCCTCTCTTAATTCCTTTTATCTGTATGCAGGGGAGTGTAGAAGTCTCCTGCTTGTCTTACCTGTGAGTGCTGAAAGCTGCTGATGAGCAATGGCTGACTTACGGGATGTGTATTACTCAGGAGGCAGTTGTTTGCTAGAGGACTAACTAGAGTCTTCTGGCAATGGGTTAACCCAGGGTCAGTAACTCTGGAGGGAAAGAGCCCTTTAAACTCATAAGTGCAGAGAGAAAGTTTATGCTATATTTCAGGCTGTCTTTCTAAATTACCTTTTCTTTAATGCTTTGAGGCCCAAGTGCACATGTGTACATGCACCTTAGATTTGGAGCTGTGTGAGGGCTCCTGATGGTATCTTTAGAACTGCTGACAATTAAAAATGATGAGTACTAGGATATTTTGTTCTAGCAAGAGGGTATATTTTGCAGAAGCCCTGCTTATATGCAGATGGTGGGAGCATTACTCCTATTCTAATAACTTGATAAGTAAGCAACTGTTACAAAGAATTTCTTGCTGATGCCTAGCTATAATCTAAAAAAAAATTGGAAGTAATTATTTTAGCATAACTGATTCTATAGCACAGTTTTAAATATGCTATCTCTTCCTATATTCAAAATAGGTGAGTATTTAAAAAAAAAAAAAAAAAAAAAAAAAGAAGGAGTAATCAGAAATATTATATTGTGAAAAATAGAGCCCAGACTATTTTATCGTATTGAAAACAGCAGATTTTGTAATTATGGATCAAGATCAGTATCTTCAAAAAAGTATGCCATACCACCATAAACTAGTATCTCCACAGATTTGATCTCTCTTGATTTCTGCATATCCTCATTTTAGTACTGCCAGGTGAGACTGTGAAAATCATAGTTGGAGGACAAAAATGAAGCATTTGTACATAAAAGAGGATGCTGCATACTTTCGTGCTCTTGATGGTGCATTTTCTATATATGTTACAAGAAGAAAGAGTGACATTTTTCATTAAGTTAATTGTAGTAAACAGAGGACTTTGAGGTTGTTCTCAGGATGTAAAGTCACTATTAGAATTCTGACTTGCCATATTAGAAGATCCTGATAGTCTTCTAGGAAATGCCAGTAGACTCCTGCTAATTTAGGAAACTGATTCCTCTCAAATCAAGGATTCAGTGTATCTTCCTTGGAGCTGGAAGTTATTCTCTGACAACCTAGTCTAGAGTATGTAGGATTGTTGCTGCTCTGTTTCTTGTCAACAAAGCAATCTTTAAAACTACTTTGGAGTAGATTACATTGTCAGGTCAGCTTGTTTTAGAAGCAGATAAGAAAATGCTTATTGTTGACAAAGGCTTGCTGAAGAAATACTCTAAAATCTACCCGAAATACCTAAAAGCAGAATAACGTCTTTTTGCAGAAGACTCAAGGCCATTAAGCCATTTCAGGTGTGCATAAAACTGAAAAGCAATACACTAGTTTCTAGGCTTTGTATGGCTTTAAGTCACTTTTTCCCCATCTGATGGGCTATCATTTAAACTTGGCAACACTGCTAGAAAGTATAACATGTGAGTATAAATAAGAGCAAGACATTTCTCTGGAAGAAGTAATAAATTCTGGAGCTTTTCAGTCTGCTAGTTTTTATTACTCTTTCAATGACATTGCAAAACAAATAGTTGTTTGGTTTTTTTTTTTCCTATCTTTTTAAAAGCTGAAAGGTCTGTGTAGGAGCTGAATAGTTACTTCAAAAACCATTTTCAATTCATCTATTAGACAGACATAGGATTGGTGTAGTCCTAAAATTAGAAACTGCAGTCATGTATGTCACTCATAATTACATGACCTTCATTACTGGCAAATTTCGTATGTTTTACTGCAAATTTTCAGGATACATTTTCTAGTTATACAGTCTCCTTCAGGACTCCCTAAACCTTAAATATAAACTAATCAGGACTGTAAATACTTCCACAATGCAATCAGAAAAGAGTTGCTTTACATGATTTGAAATATTTTATATCTTTTCAGTTTAAAAAACAACCCATAGTGAACAAAATAAACCTAGGAAAAACTGTGTCTAAATACAGGCCAAGTGATAAATGCAATTTCAACACTGCAAGCTTTTAGAAATGGCTTACTGTGTTAGCATTACCACTGCAGACTTAAAGTTTGAAAGTTGAACTCAGTGGTTACTTATGTTCTTTTGTTCTGAATTGCTGATATTTATTTCTTGTAATGAATCTCCTTTGCTTGAAATAATTTATGTATGTGGTTTTTGTGTAAATTTGCAGAGACAATTATGAACAGATTTTGTATGACTTTAAAACCCTTTCAAGTTAATTAAGTTTTATTTTTATTTTTTCCATCTATTTTTTTATTAATTTTTTTTTTTATTTGTGGATAAAAGCTTATTTACAGAATTATGGCTTTTCAACACCCTGAAAGATTTCAACTAATTCCTATATCAATAAAAAAGATTGTGTAAGTTGTCAAAATAGTTTACAGTATTTGATAAACACTTGTGCAAGGTTTGTACCTGTTATTTCTCTGTTATTTTAAAACACATCCCAGGAACTTCCATTTTTAAAAGCTGAGTTAAATAATAGAATGAGTACACAACAGAAGTGTAACAAAGACAATAAAATTCAGTAGTAGTCTTTGATTTTGTCAAGACAAAGTGTAAAAATGCAAATTTATGAGCTGGAAGTGATCAGTTAATACTCACATTTATTTGCTTTGTCTTTTCTCTTGACCTGCATATTTTCATTGTATCCAAACCCCATCATTCATTCTTGAATTGTAGGTCAAAGATTTAGCTTCTCTGAGTCTACAGAGCAAACTTTTTTCTGTAGAAAATTCTTTGTTTTTCTTTTGTGATAACCACAGACTTTATTTTGAGTTCTGCATTGCTGTATGTATTTCAATTTAGAATTTGACTGCTTTTGTGATGTTGTATATGGTTTGCTTAGCAACACTTGAATACCTAGAAGTAGCATACTCTTCCTTTCCTATGGGCGTTTCATCTTTAAATAAACTTTAGTTTCTAGTTCTTTGCCATTTATTGCAAAATGCTTTGGAGTTTGAGGGGTTTTAAAACTGCTTAGTAGACATAATTTTGAGATTGTGTTTATGAGGTGCTGACAGAAATGACACAAATACAATGATACAGTCATAGAATTTTAAAATTACAATTTTAAAAAGATGGATAATTGGTTCTCCTCAAAAAAATGCAGATTTATAAATTTCATGTGCTGTATGTATTTCCTTGCTCAAGCAGAAAGATATATAGTGTGAAGAAGAGAACTAAAATGCACTATGCTTGTCAGCTGATACATTGTAATTAGGGGACTTTTGAAAGCTTAAACTGAAAGCATCTTCCATGTTTGATGTTACTGCTTGCCAAAGCAGACAGTTGCCTGCAAATTTTTGTAGGTTTATGCTTCTCCTGCAGTTCCTTAATGCACTCATTGCTGAATTTCCCTCCTGGGAAAGAAAGCTGTGCTCAAATATTCATGCCACTTAGTATTATAATTGGAAGTAGGAATTGTACTGAACCTAATCTTTATTAAAAACTTACAATTTCTTTCACTTAATTTAGTGACTACTGGATTATTAAAGAAAAAAATATTTGTTATCCAGTATAAAAATTTTAAAGTATACTTTTTTCTTTTTTAAATCAAGCTTGTAGTTATAGTAATTGTAAAATGTGAAATCCATAGAAAATCCTAGGAGAAGAAAATTTGTATAAACACAGCTAAATGGATATTAACATAAGGCATTTCTTGGCTAGTCTTGAAACATTGTGAGCTCTCAGTGTTTCAAAAGATAGAGAAGACAAGTATTAATATTCACACCTTTAGTTTCTATTTCCATGCCTGCAGTCTGCAATCAGCTTAGGAACATTTCAGACAGAAAATGATTTCCCACTGTTGAAATAGCTCAAAAGATTTTATCTCTCAGTCTCGGGTTGTGTCTTGGATGCTTTCAGATGACATAAACATGGTGCCCTTTGCTCAGCACTTGCTAAATCAAACACAATGGTCAGAGAAATTCACATTTCAGTTAGGACCTAAACCTGACTCATTTCTTCTTTTCTTTGTTTGATGTGTTCATGGAAAGTGAATGATGCAAAAACCGGTGCAGCTAATCCACTGAGCATATGCTTAAGTTAATAACAGCAAATAATAGCTTAATCTGCTAAAATAGTTTTAGAAACTCTTCTTCATAATATCTGAAATTTGACACTGCTCTGACTCTGAGTCACTCTTCTGACTCTACAGTTCCAGTAGGTTAGAGCCTTCATCACCACACGCAGAACTTGGTTTTGATCCTTTTAGTTGCAGGATTGCAGAGGCAATTCTTCTTTCACCCTCAGTAAATGAGGGAAGCATCTCATGTCACTGAAATCTGTGCAGCTGGATCACAGGTGCTTTTAGATACCTAATCTGCTTTGTAAAAGAGTTGTATGTGAATAGTTTAAAAGTCTGTTGGGGCAGGCATAGCTTGTCTAATAGAATCCCACTTTTGGGTAAAAAAACACACTGAGATATTTATCTCCAGAGTCACTTAAATTATTTTTTGGAGAGGGAAGGAGAATTTCAGAAAAGTGGTTTAATTCATAGCTATTAAGTTGGCATGTCTGTTTGAGACACTGAGGGAGATAATTCTGTAAATTAAAAACTGAAAAGCACATATTTCCCCCCACTTCTGCTTTTTGCCACTGTGTTCTTTCAGGACGAGTAACTTCTTTCAGTGTTGAATTATACTTCAGCAGTTTTCTGTGGCTTCTTCAGTTGCCGTGAATTCCTTGACATTCCTTCTTCCTTTGAAAGTTCTTACTTGAGCCTTCTGTAATGCTTCTTTCAAGTGATCTTGCTCACTTGCTCTTGAGGAATGTACCAATTATAGAGCCTCTGCAAAGAGCTGTGTTCTTCAAGAAGACCACTCTGCACAAAAAGTACAGGCTATGGTGCTTTTATGGTTAGAGAACTGGACTAGATATGTATGTCATGTTATAATGCGTATAATTTTTTTTTTCTTTTTACAAGTTCTGGCTAGAGTAGTTTAAAGGTTTTATTGTGTTGTTCTTCAGATTAAAAAAAGTGTGAGCAACAATCAGTATAGTATCTGTTTCCAGATCACTTAAACAGTTAGAAATTTGCTTAGTGCAAACATGTTTGCCTTGCGCAGCCTAATATTTGCATTCAAAATTTTAAAAGTTAGTGAGCAGAATATTAGCAGGCTTCAGATGTTAGAAATAATAAAAGAAACCAACTAACTAACTAATTAGGATGGGAGGTTATAGGATAGAATAGGATGACAGTAATTGCTTGAAAAAGGCAGGCTAAATCTCTTTTACCTTCCCAAGATCCAGAAAATTAAACTCAGAATGTGGGTAGCAGTCCCCCCAGTGGCATGCAGCTTATTCAGTTTGGTGTAGTGTGACATGTATGATTTTCTGTATATTGGACATTTTATTCTGTCAGCTAAAAAGAGCACAACTCTAGAGAAAGAAGAACTTTCCAGAAGAATTGAGTCTCTTAAATAAGTCCATGAGTGAGATATGAGACCTGCTTTCTAACTGATGTGATAATATCCTCTTGCACCAAGAATGGTCCTGCAATAAAGGAATTCTTTTAAGGATAGAAGGAAGCAGGTACTGATAGTCAGAAGTTTTCTTTCATCCTGTCATCATAAAACATATGGTTAACCTCTGGCCATTGTGATGCCCCTTTGCTACACTTAATCTATTTACATAAGTGTCTTTCTTGGAGGAGCCTAAAGCAAGACACAGCTACACATGCCATCTCAGAAATGCTGAGTAGAATCAATTCTGTAGGTTGATTACTGACTCCTGCCTATACAGCTAGCATGTAGTTAGCCTTCACCACAAAGTCATGTCACTGCTAATGTTCGTCATAGTGGTTCGAAGGACAGATTTTTTTTTTCTGTGAAGCTGCTTTTGTCTTTTAGCGTGTCCTCTTTCCAAGTTTTTTTTAAGGGACTTTGCCTTAAGTGTACTTTATGAAGCTCCTATCAGCCGTTTTTTTTCTTCCTATGAAATCTCAGTGAGCAGTGGTCCAGCCCTCTACTGATCTCTCAGTTGCTTCCTTCAGTGTTATATAATTTATGAACATGCTATGTGGTACTCTAGCATATCTTTGAGGTTGTTAATAAAGATACTAAACAGTATTGGCTCTATAATGGATCCCTGAGGAAAGCTTATAATTGCTAGCTATCAATTGTACTCCATATGACAGGTTATCACTTCTTCAACCTAACAATTCAACCAATTTTACAGACACCTTATCTAATTTTCAATTCAGATCTCAAATCTTTGGCAATAAGGAGATGAGAGACCATCTCAAATAACTTAGCAAATACAAGGTATATGCCTGCTCTGCCTTTATTCTTCTAGGTAGTCATTTCTTACAGATGAAGTGAGGTTGATAAAGCAAGATTTTTCCATGGTAAATGTGTGCTAGTTGTTTTCAGTCACCTTGTCTATTAGGTGACTGACATTATTTCCAGGATGATTTGCTCTGTGACTTTGCTAGGGAAAGAAGGAAGGCCTTTATTTGGTTTATGTAATGTTTTTGTTTGTTTGTTTGTTTGTTTTAATTTAAATAATATCAGAAGAGAGTGGACAAATCAATTGGCCTAGGAATACTCACTTTCCAGAAAGGAAACCAATAAAATGAAAATGAAGCAACCAGTCAAAAAATCTTCAAACCCTGAATTCTAGAGCAAGAAGTAAAAAACATTTGTTGGAGACTGTTAAGAAAGATACTGTAGCTGAAACCCACCTGAAAGATGTGCTACAATTTGAACAAGATAAAATAAAATAGTTTCAAACCATCCCCAGCCCCCAAAGAGTCTCAAGGAGCTCTCTCTAGAGACTGCAAAAGTTTTTATGCCTCTTACATGGAAAAGGTCAGTATTTAAATCTTAAGCTTGCACTGCTGAGAAACAGGTAGGAGCAGTAAACAGAGACAGGACAAATGCAGGTGGGAAGTTGAGAAGCCTAAAAAGGCTCTTGAAGAGTGGTTTTCAAAGCTTAAACTGTTACAGTAAAATTTTGCTTAAATAAAGTGAAAGAGATGACAGTAAGGAAGTTCATAGGTTTGCTTAATGATAACAGTGTAGAATGATACACTGGGGTTTACAAGGCCTAAAAGAACAGTCTTTTCCTTGGTCAATATTTCGTATAAGATGATGGTTAAGATGTCTTTCAACCCAAACCATGCTGTGATTGTATGTATCCATGGTAAATGGGAGATGAAGATGCCAGCAACTAGTGTATGCTTTGCAGCAGATAGATCAAAGGCATTAGACCTATTTGAAATATCTCTACAGCAATTATGAGGTCAAGTACAGTAGTTGCTTGTAAATATATTGAAGTAAATGTTCTTCACTGATGGAGGTGCGAAGAAACTGAAGTATGAAATTAACCTGACTGTTAACCGCCAATGGACTGGCAGGTTGCCATTATAACTCCCATCTACAGAATGGGTTCCAGAGGGAGCTGCAGTAGCATGGCTGCTTCCATACTTTGAAGATGGTAGTCAGTCTTTAGGAAAAAGGAAAGGGAAAAAGTAAAAGAAAGGGAGAAAGTAAAAAAAAAACAAACCAAAATAAAACAAGCAAACAACCAAAAAAAAAAGCACCATAGAGAGAACTATCAGCAAGCAGAAATCCACACAGTTTTATTGGGGAAGCATTAATGTGGCTTCTGTAAAGGAAAATCCTGCTTCAGTAACCTGCTGGAATTCCAGAAGGGTGACAATAACTGTGTGGTAACTGTTATCTGATCTGTATTTTTTCAATTGCCTTTAACAAAGCTCCATGTGAAAGGTTATAAAGAGGTTTTTTTTTTTTTTTTTTTTGCTCTGGGATCGAAGGAAAGGTCCTTTTAGCAACTGGGTATCAGTTAAAGCAGAAGAAATAAAGAGAAGTGCTTGTGCGCCACTTCCAGAATGAAAAATTGGAATTACACTGCGCGAACTGTTGGGCTTCTACTCTTTCTTGAGTAGCATCTGCTTTTGCCTCTGTGGGAGGCAAAGTACTGCTGATGGTTGGACTTGGCACTGGCTAACCCATGTAGGCATTTATAGCCTTTACACAAGCCAGTCATTGACTTGGGTGGGTTGAATCTTGTATTGCACATAGAAATTTTTGGTTTGGACTTGACTACAATTTTTCCATCTTCGTTATATCATAATTTCATTTCAAGATTATGTCATAGACAAATGAATTTATTTGGAGGCACTTCAGTTATTCTGACTATGAACTACCCCTTAACTTTATCAATATAATTAGTTTACTTCTGCAGGTCTTTCATTGGCTGAAAGAAAATAGATATGTGTAGAAGTTCACTCTTAAAAATGTTGTGCAATCACTATTGCATGCTTGTCAATTAATGCCTAGAGAGGCAGTATATATGTTTATAAAGGTGTTCATTCAAATAATGATATTAAAGTTGAAAACTAACTGGTTCAGAAGATAGAGATTAAGGTAGGAACCATGTCACGTTGATTTCAGTCTTTAATTACATAAGCAATGTTTTTTTCAACGAAATATTTTGCCATTCAGTGCAAAAAGCTAACATGCTGTGAAGAATTAAGACAGAGTGGAGACAAAAGCCGCTGTAGTCTGTGTAATAGAAACTGATGATGACTGAGTTTTGTAGGATGAAAGAACAGCAAAGAAAATCAACTTGTGAAGGCAGATGAGTGTTCCCAAAAATAGTTGGATTTCTTATGTGTCATGAGAACCAAGTTACTTTAACTTTTCAAGTTTATAATTTTCTCTGTAATTTATCTTTTACAGATGAGTCAGAGGTGCACTTGACTTACAATGTGCTTTAATGTACTATGTATACCAAAACACTTCTTTTTTTAAGTCCTTTCCTTAAGTTGGCAATTATTTTGGCCAGATTTTTTTTGTGCCTTATTTTTGAGGGCGGAGTAGGGAAAAGCATAAACTTCCTTTGAAGCAGGTGCTGCTGTTTGGAGTACAGCTGAAATAAATGAATGCACTAGCAGTCAAACTTTCACAACAGAGCTAGAGTAATGTGTATTTGTCCATGACATGCATTTATATTTTAAGCAGAAGCTGCCTATTAAATGGCTGTGCTCTGTTTTGTGTATTGTATGATCTTTAGCTGAAACAGGTGGGGGTTTTATTGCTGAAATAGTGTACAACTATATAGATAATGAATGTGTCAGAAAACACAAGTATAAATAAGCAATTTAAATAATATCTTTCTTTCTCACATTTCCCACTTTGACTTTGAAACTTAAGTATTGGTATCCTGGCAACTTTATTTGTATGTAATTTTATTAAATTGTAAAAAGAGTAATTCAATTTATTGTGCAGAGCTCAGCTGGTTGATATTACAGAATAAACTATGGTAGTAATATGGTAGTCCATCAGGGCTGGAAAATTGGAGGAATTATTTTGTTAAGAAGTTCTTCAATAGTTGCTAGATCGTAAAACATATCTTCACAAGTTTGGCTGGCAGTTTCCCCTGAGACAGAGTATTTATCTACCTCTTAAAAGGATTTTATTTCCTACTGGTCTTCTTTTAATCTCAAATATTTTCTTGCCCAAAAAAGATGGGCTGAAACTTCTTAGTTTACAATGAGCATTGTATGTGAATTTTGGAAATTCAGATGATTTACATATTTTAAAAAGCTGTTGTACAAAGGACTCCTTATGTTTGAAGTAATGCTAAGTCTTGTCATATTAGAACTAATTCCTGGGTGTTGAAAACTTCATTACAAATAGTATATCGGTGTGGCTTTGGATTAATTTTTGAAATTATTTTAGTGGCATCTGTGTGATTATATCTATTTTTTTTAGTTCTTGTTTTGTAGACTAAGTCTTGAGGAAGAATTGGATCAGATGAAAATACACCATTCTCCAAGTAAGTTCACAATATAGGATGTAAAAAGTAAAGCTTGAAGTAAAAAAGGAAGGGTATAGTGTTTTATATCTGTGTATGCAGTTTGAGTGAGTAGAGCCTGGCTGGGTGAAAGCCTCTCTATCACTTTCCTCCACAGCTGGACAGCTGAGAGAAAATATAATGAAAGGTTCATGGGCTCAGATACTGTCATGGGCAAAACAGACTCAGCTTCAGGATATTAATCAAATTTATTACTAAAAAAGTCAAAGGAGAAGTAAAAACAAATATTAAAACCACCTTCTTCTCATCCCTCCCTCCTTCCCAGCTCTACCTCTTTCCCCCCAGCAGCACGTGGAGACAGGGAAAGGGGTTTATGGTCAGTTCATCACATGCTGTTTCTCCCACTGCTCAGGAAGGGGACTCCTTCCCCTGCTCCAGTGTGGGGTCCCTCCCACAGCAGACAGCTCTCCATGAACTTCTCCAATGTGAGTCCATCCCATGGGTAAGTCCTCCACAAACTGCTGCAACGTGGGTCACTCTTCCACGGGGTGCAGTCCTTCAAGGACAGGCTGCTCCAGCCTGGGTCCCCCATGGGTCACAAGTCCTCCCAGGAAATCTGCTCTGGTGTGGGCTCCTCTCTCCCCAGGTCTGCAGGTCCCTGCCAGGAGCCTGCTCCAGCACAGGCCTCCCATGGGGTCCCAGCCTCCTCTCAGGCACGCCCTGCTCAGGTGTGGGTCTCCTCCACAGGCTTTAGGTTGGTCTCTGCATCCCTGTGATCCTCCTTGGGCTGCAGCTGCTTCAGCATGGTCTGCACCATGAGCTGCAGGGCCTCCTGTCCCTCCTTCTGCACTGACCTTGGTGTCTGCAGAGTTGTTCCTCTCACATATTCTCTCTCTGCTCTTCTCTGGCCACAATTAACATCTGCAATCACTATTTCCTTCTTAATTATGTTACCCTGTTACTGTCAACTCTGATTGGCCCAGCGTTGGTCAGCGGTGGGTCCATCTTTGAGCTGTCTGGCAATGGGTCTGCTAAACATGGAAGAAGTTTTGGCAGCTTCTCACAGAAGCCACTTATGTAGGCCCTCCTACTACCAAAACCTGGCCACTCAAACCCAGTAGAGTAGTCTGTCAGAATATAATTTATATAAGGTTGTTTTTTCTCCAAAGATTGATTTCTTTTTATGAATGTGTATTTTGCAATCATATGGCCATACATGTGATTTGAAAGTATGTTTGCTCATTATTTGTCTACATATCTATTAAATCTGACAATTTATATTAATAAATACACATCAATACATTTGCAACTAATATGTGTATTCTACCTATTTATGAAATATACTGGGACAGAAATTTCATGCTTATTGAGATGTCTCTTTTAATTCTAGTCTCACAAAGTATCTGAATTTGAAAGTTAATCAAAATGGTTAAATTGTAAGAATAGATCATGACTATGGTCTTTTCTAACTTTATAATCTTTAGAGTAGTTGATGGTCCTGTGAAGATGAGTCTTTGTCAGTCAGATAGGTAATATATTGCCACTGCCTCTCCATGACTCCTCTGGTTCTGTGTATTATGAGCTGTTCCTGAATAGTCTGTGAGAAATATTGAAGAGTGCATAATTACAGTCCATCTGGATATTGCCCTTTGGTGAATTCTTTATGCACAGTACTGTGCAAAGGAAGTAAGTAGGAGGCTTGGAGAGGTACTCTACACATTCTTAGCAATAAAGCCTTACCATTCTTTATTGCATTTTTCTCTTCATGACTTTTCTATTTTTTGTGATAATGTTGGCTACTTGAATGAAAAAATATAAATTTTTTCCTAACTTTAAAATTCTGTCTTTAGAATTAGGTGGGAGTATCAAGCTGCTGAAAACTGACAGTTACCTTTTTCTTTTGTACTACTTCTTATGTCTTGTGTTCATAGCCACAGAATTGAAGGTTTAAATACTGACTTTAAGGAGCACTTCTTTCTTTTTTTCCAATTCAGTAAGTCTTTGAAGAAAGAGAAGGGGAAAGATAACCAATGGTGAGAAGGAGGTAAGGGCCTGCTGAGCAATATCTGGAATTTTCCAAAAAACAGTCATATCTCCAGAACTGCCAGTTCTTGACATGTTTAGTGTTTTTACAATTAGTATATTCTTCCTTTTTTTTTTTTTTTTTTGTTTTCTTTTCAGGTAAACATACGCTTTTTAAAAATTTGTGGGTGGATGCACAATTTTGATTTGGTAATTAGTATAATGATTAGCTATTCTTTTCGGGGACTGAGAAAAAAGTTTAAACTACTAGTGAAGTCTTTTCTAGAAGGCAAATTTTATTTACCTTTTCCAGTCTGTGTTGTTCTGGATATCATTTAAATGAAAAGGAAATGTCTAATAAGATTCAAGTCCAAAGATATGTATTTACAAAACTTTCCTGTTACCACAGAAGACTGAAATGATTCTAGCTGTTTCCAAATTTTTACCAATTGAAGTGTAGGAAAATAGTTGCTCACAAGGTGTATAAAAAGTAATTTCCCCATTGTTCCCTTTGAAAATAGAAAGGAGTTGCAGTTATGACACATGTATTGTTTTCTAGAAGGTTGCACCATGATGACTGAAACTGGATGCCCATCTTTGAGCATAAATGAGTGTAATGTTAAAAACCCTTGCTTATGTTCTCAGATAGTGCGTATGCCCTCTGCCTTAAAAAAGGGGTTAAATGCCTTCTTCCTAAATATAAATACAGCCTCATGTCTGTTACCAGTAATTTGCTGGGAGTTCAAAGTTGATATGGTCTCACATTTTGCTCATAATTTCAGTATGTTTTATTTTATAAAAGGAAATCTGATGTCAATTTCCTCAGTTTATCAATGATGTTGGAATTCACTTTCACCTTAGCAGATAAGTACCTATTTTCATCAGCCATTCTAAAATCAAGGGATAAAATCTGTAAAAAGAAACTGAGCTTTCCTGTATTATAATTGTCTGTCTTTACTGGATATCACTTGTCTTTGTCAGAAGAAGTAATGGATAGTTTTGTTGTTCTTTCATACAACTTTTCAAATCCTGTTGGTCAAAGATGAAGTGGGTCAAGGGAAAAGGAAACTCTGTTCCTCCATTCCCAATTTCTTCCGATTCTTCTTCTGTTGCCCAATTATTTACTGGTAGTCATCAAAATCCAAATTCACTGCTCATGCTATTCATGCCCTTATTTGTTTATGAAGGTTAAGGATGTGTTGGCAGGTAGTCATGCCATTTCCTCCAAAAGCAGGAGAGTGGATCCATCAAATCCTATTCAGAAAAACAGGAAATGCCTTCTTAAAAAGCAGTAAAATGTTTGCCTTGCTGTTTCTCCAAGGAGGCAGTTTGAAGGCTTCTTTCATTATGAGACTCCTGAATATACTGTGTCCTCAGTATATATACATGGGAGTGACATTCCCTTCTGGCCTTCACCCTGGTGTTTCCCACCAGAAGTTTCTTTCTATCCAGGGGCATGGGTGCGTACCACTGGAGTCAGTAACACAGTGGCTTTGTGCACCATGGAGCCTTTTTTTGTTAGGGAAATCCTTCACCTGGTGTGTTCTGCAGGCAAAAATGTCATTCCTTTGATGGTTTGTATAGTTTCTTTGTAAGTGACTATTACAGTGCTCTATTGCGTATTTTTTTTTTTTAAAGGGGTGTTTTTTTCATTGTGTAAGCAGGCTTTCTGCAAATATTACAGTCTACTATAGTTTCATAGTTCAAGTACCATTTTGGCAGTGGTGTTGAACTAATGCATCATCAGATTTTGTGACTATTAATTAGGAATTAAGTTTTATGTTCTAAGGCTGACAGTTAACTATGTTTTCTCAGTGGGATGTAACTGTGCTTATGTAAGACCATGGTAATTTGATGACTGAAGATAGTTGGCTTTATGACTTGTGGGTCTATTCCTTGAGGGAGAAGATGTTATTATTTTATGTAGAAGTATGACAGGTAGAGCATGTCTTGCTGAGTAGACTCATATGATGTATCTTTCTACTATCCTAGACAGACAGTTACAGGTGATGCTGTTTCATTGCCTTCGCTAACCAGTTCCTATGAAGAATTACATAACAATTGGAAGGGAGGAGGGGAAAAGGGGCTTGAATAGGCCATATATTTTCTGCTCAATATAAAGGGTTAAGTTTCAGTGACCTTTGACTACACTTTTATTTATGTTGCTTGTGTCTTGTTTGATGATACTGAACATGTATAGTCTTTTCTATCCCTTTTGCAGTGGTATTCTTTACTATCTGCATATAATATGTCTATTTATAGAGTTTTAAATTGCATTTTAATATATCCACATAATAAACATAACACCTTGTGTGCTTTGATCAGTTTCTTTGACTGTGGGAAATAATTTTTCTTTTCAGTGGAGTACAGTAAATGCTGATATAAAAGCTACAACAGGCATTCAAATGAGTGAATATTTAGAAAAAGATGAAAAGCATGTTCGTATTATCTTTGTGTGTTACTTAAAGAATGCTCTAAATGTATGCAGTACCACTGTGCTGGGGGACTGTAGTCTGAAGTAACATGGGAACTAACATATTAATATCAAGGTAAAGGTACATATTCCCCAGATGCATAGTTTTACCTTTTTCAGCTTTTGTTATCTTTAGAATAGTGTTCCATTTATTTCATGAATACAGAAGTATTAATTGGCCATGACATGTTCCAAAGACAAAAGAAAGGTCTAATTCACTCTAACAAACTTGTTAGTCACTGTTTATATCAAGAGGATTGTGAATCTATAGAGAGTAACACTGTTTTCTTCTACACTTGCTTTGTTTATAAATCAAAAGTTTTTAAGTGACCTGCAGTGTCTGCTTGTAGTTTGAAATGTTACTTCTAAAGCAGACCTCCACCATGTAGCACAGATATTTATCCCTTAAGATTAATTCTTTAAGTTCATTTGGGGGAAAGAAGGACCAAAAAAGAAATACTAATATTGTAGTGCTTTTAGAGTATTGGGATTTTTTTGTTCTGTAATGCAATATTTCTTATTCTAAGATTAAATCCCTCTGATGTGTTTAATTGCTCATTTCTATGAGCAGTGGGCAAATTGTGAATGCTAAGCTCTTGATTTCTCATTGACCATATGTATTGGTACTTCTAAACTTTTTTTTAAGAATAAATCTAATTTTTAACTTGGGATTTTTTAGTATCTAAAGTGTATAGCTGTCTCTGACAGCTGTATCAATAGCTGTATCAATTTCTAATTGTTATGATTTCACAGTATTTCAGTTGAATGATTTGTGTGATTTATCTAGTGAAGTACATGATCTTTAACGTAACAAAAACCAGGGTTTAAACTTTTCATCCATCCTAATTCAGTTACTATTTGCTTTGTTCACCAATCACTCTGATCCTCCTAGCAGGGGACAAGACCTAGAGAACAAAACTGATGGTGACTGTGTAGATAAAACGGCAATGAATTCTGCTTTTAAGGCATAGAGGGAATAGTCTGTAAAAGAATAAAAATTGGAATGAAAGTACAGTGTCTTTAACCTGCAGATCTATTGTACCTTTGAAAAGCTTGTACTCTGAAAAAAACATACTGTGATGCTACAGAGATTAATAATTATGTGACAGAACACTTTGAAGAGAGGTCACTTTAGAAACTGACCAAAAAGCTTGTCAAGAAATAGACCACATTATAAATAATTACAGAAGTAAAAAATGCATTTCATTAAAATGTCTAAGGAATGGTTTAGTGAAATACTAGGTGTCATAATGTATTTTATTTATTATATTATAGAGATGTGTTATTTATTTTCTGATAGAGCCACTTTATAATCTTAGTGAAGATGATGGGGTCAAGGGTAATACTCCAAAGAAGTATATGAGAGGAGTTTCACATGAGATGCTACAGAAGGTAAAATACCAACCGCAACAAACAGATCTGAATTTTAATATAAGAATCATATATATATATATTTATGTATATATGTATGTATGTATGTATGTATGTATGTATGTATGTATGAATATGTAAATGTCAGTATTCACGAATTTAAGCCATCATTGTCCTTCAAAATTTAAAAAGGTGGCTTTCCGGAATTTTGCTCAGAAATAAATTCTAGGGAAATAGCTGTGAATGTTATGTAAGATAAACATGAGTAATGTCAGAAAAAATGAAAAGAGCATTTAGGGGTGTAATGCTAAAAGCTAACAGATTGTCTAAATTGTAAGTATCATTTTGCCCCTTAACTTCATGAACCTTAATACCTTTGCTGAATATTTAACTTTGGATGATATCAGGTGTTAATCTCCATAGAGCTCCTCTACAAAATAGAATTGATGCATAATAATGATGAATTCACTGTTTGTTGTATTTAAATTTTAGCACATGTTTCATGTGCAAATATTTTCTACGTGTGTAGGTCTATCACTCTTTTTACAGGATAGTACTATATGCATGTAGTGTTCTCTAGCTTAACAAAAAATAAGTATTTTATCTTTACTGCTTAACATTCTACAGGTTTTGCCTCATACAGTGATGGGATGTTCTTAACTAGTTGGTATTTGTATTGATATTTGTAATATACACAAGTAGTTTAGTATGTTAACAGGTGTTCTCTTAAGAGGGCTCACTTGTATTTTACCATATGTTTTGTTTGCTTGGAAAGAAAAGGCATCCTTCAAACAGTATCATGCCTTTTGTTTGTCATTTTGTAAAACTATTTGTTTAATTACTTATAAATCTTTAAAAGCATGTTTAAATTGAATAAACACAAATCTATAACTTTGAATGTCAGTTCAGGTATGTCTATTTATTTTTTATCTGTGAATTAACTTGTAGGAAGTATGGTAATTTACAGCAGATTATGTGATTGCATATACTTGTAACACTTGCCATATGGTCAGGCAATGAAGGCTGTCATCTCGTTATTACTGAATGACAAACATCATGTTAAAATAATAACACACAGAATAGGAAGTGCTCACATTCATTTATCTTAAGGTAGAGTGAGTAATTGAAATAATATGAATGCTACCATCTGAAATGTCACAGTTTATGCTTGCTTATCATCTGTATTTCAGAACTATAATTTTGTTTGCCAGGTACTACATAATTTTTATCTCTATGGATATACAGAGTTATGATGGTACCTTAGGGATAGGTGTAGAAGCTATTTATTGTTTATTTCCATCCAGCTGTCATACATGACTTTAAGTGCTACTGAGTGCAAAAGGTTCCTTTAAAGAAATGAGAAAACAGTAGCAGAATCTCAGTTTAGGAAGGTGATTGAAGAAAGATACTGGTCTAACACATTGTTGTAGGGGTGGAAAGTGCAAATTATGATTTAATTATAACCCTTTGTTTCACTAAAGCATTTGAAAAAAAACCCTTTTATTTCTAATTTCACCCATTAACTTTATGTAGCCATAATATATTGTCTCTTCATATTAAAGATTTCCTATCAAAGTCACTATCAGTAGTGACTTTGTGAATTTGTGAATTCAATATCCAATTCTCAAATATCTATGAAGTTTGAGCAGCTCTTGCCGTAATTTGCCCTGTACATCAAGAGCTGTCATTTATCTGAATCCTATCTGTAATACCCACTTTGTACATTTCATAAATTTTAAAATAAAATAAGTGTTGGCAAAATGTTGTAGTAAAAACCTAAAAGTAAAAGTTACAGAAATAAGATGGTTTCAATATTTTCAGTGTCAAAGATAGTTTTGACATTTTGTATTGCTACAAAGTGTGGGAACCAGCCAGTGTTTTACAAGGTTGGGAGTTCAGGTTAGCCATGGACACGCTAGTATAGCTCCTGGAAAGACAGTCTTTCCTAACAATGTACAGAGAAATCTAGAACCCCTGACATATTCCTTAGTGAAAGAGAGGGGATTGAGCTTGTACAAAACCATCAAAAAATATTTTTCCAGGTATTGGAGTAACTCATTACTGGGCACAAAACTTGCTCTGATGCCCTTTTCAGGCTTCTGGGGATGTCTCATAGACTAAATAATCACATTAGTATGCTAAAACTAAAATCACCCCTTATTTCTGGAAATTGCCCTTTACGTGGATATTCAAGAACATCACAGAGAGTCAGTTTATTGTTAATGGACTTCAACATCCATAAACCTCAAAGGACTTTAGAAGCAAAACATAGGTAGAATGGTGTCTTCCACAAAATTTATGTGAGGAACTTGGAAAATTAGTCTCTTAATTGAAACATGATAGATTTTTCCTCTCTCTGAATAAAAAACACATACTAGCTTCCACATTTTTAGGTGGTGAGTTTCTGAAATCTTTGCTAAGATTTGTTTTGGGCTTTTTGAAAGATCAAATTAATATTTTGTTTCTGTATTTACCACACTTGAAAGAACTTGTTGCTTCAGATAGCTAGTGCAAAATTGCCTGTATTTCAAAGTAGTAATCCTTCTGAAAATGTTTTAAAATTCAATTAGTATGTATAACAAAATCAGTAATGAGCTCAAGATGCATCACGAAGATTCATTAGCATGGTATACTTAAACTTCTGTGTCATTTCGCTTGGAATTTTAAGTTCTTTTACCATCTGCCCTTTGTTCAACAGCTGTATTATTGCAGCTAAAATGTTTTAATCTGCGCTACATAAAGTTGTTTTAAAATTAAGGACTACAGATAGCTTTTGTCCTTGCTCTTCATGTGATATTATTGTCATGTAATAAATATATCTGAAAACATAGTTTGGAGTTTTTCAAGACAGGCTGAAATATTGTAACTGTAAGTGCTAAAATTGCTTTTTTTAGGTACAACAACTAGGAAGAAGATTCAAAGCTATTGAAGGGGAATTAAAGAAACAGAAAGAAATAAATAAAGACTTACTGAATGAGAAAGTGTATTTGAAAGAATCTTTAAAACTGCAAAAGGAAGATGCAGACACAAGAAAAAGAGAGCTGGAAGCACTACTTAAGAGGATCTGTGAGGTAAAAAAGGAAAAAGCAGAACTTCAATTCGTGATTGATGAGAAGGAAAAAGAAGCTGCCTCTTTGAAGAGGCAAGTGACAGAAGCTAACAGGTTGAGAAATGAAAGTGAAGATTTGCTGAGTCAAGTCCAGGAGCAGAAGTGTTTGCTGGATAAAGCCAAAGCAGTGGCAATCTCTGGGCAATGTAATTGCAAGATAACAGGCACCAAGGTTAAATTAAAAACAGCCAAGAAAAAGAGCTCTTTGGGACATCATGGAGCTTTTCTCAAACAGTCCATCAAGGTTATGAGTAATGTGTTTGAGAACTTCAGTAAGGACGGCTGGGAGGATATGAGTGAAAGCAGGTACAGCTCTCATTAACTTAGCCCTGTAGAGGGGACACTGTGCATATGTAAAGCGCTAGCAAATGGAGATTGAATTTCAACTACTGTTGATTTGGTATTCAAAAAAAATACTGTCAGATCCTTTGAAATATCTTGGGAGGTCTTGTTCGGAGCTTATTGACTGAAATTTGCATGCGAAATTAGCCACAACTGCATGAGTATTTGAATAGGTGCCAGGAAACCCAAAAGAAGGCAATGCTTGATTTCTTCCAGTGATGCTATTTTCATGCAGTCATGAGGCTTGAAATTGACAGTTTGGCAGGTTGATTTAATTTGCTGGCCTTTTGCATATTCACCACTGACAGCTAAGGATTCCCAGGCAAGCCTAGTAAGTCGGTTTAGTTATCTTGTGACATGCCGACCCGGGAGGAGAAACATTTTTTCCCCTTAATTTAGTTAGATAAATTTTGAATGACCCATTTCAGCTTGCTAGCAGATGTCTACAAGCTGTTTAACATCCTTTAAATTAAGAACCATCCACACTAATTATTTCCTGTATGTTTTATGCAGTCATTGTACTAACTTTAATTGAATGATGGTTAAAAATCTTTTAAGGTGATGGTTACCACATACAATCCCAGTCATGAATCAAAAGGCTCTCAGAAAATTCTACTGGCAAATGTCATATAAACAAAGAGAATTTTTTCTTCTCCTTATTATGTCCCCATATACTTGAGGAGGCAGCAGTTAGCCACTAGGTAAATGGTTATCACACCTTATCTTTCAGGACATTGTTCTAAAAGACAAGCAAAGAAATTTCTCAAGCCTGTATGTATCCAAGATGCAGAAAACATGGAAAAAGCGTAAAGAAAATAGAATTGTCTTCATAGGCTTTATACTGGCTCTGTGTGTCATATGGAGCAAATCGATAGTGGCTTATGAAGCCTTTCTACTACTTCTCCCCATGCAAAAAAGGGGGTTCCTGAACACAGTATCTAGAGGGAGAAAACAAATTAAGAACCATGTAATCAGTCAGTTGTCATTAATGTAATTATTCAGGTTTTTTAATATATAATAAAATATTGCAGATCTGATTTTAATAAGAAACATACATGTTTGCACGTATGGAAACATGTATGCATGTTGTAATTAGTGAGTATTTAATTTGCTATGTTGATCTCTTTAAGAAAAACATTGAGCAAGCACATTGTCATTCCACTTGTTCGAAATGAAAATTATTTACATAGCTTCACTTGTGGCTAACCATAAATAGTGTTTTTAATAATTGTACAAATGTTGGGTTAGGGAGTTCTTGTCGTAGAACAGTAAACATTGTTGAAGTTTCAAGGTGTTGAAGTTTCAACAACTTAGGGAAGTATCTTAATTTAGTTTCCTCTTCTGCTTATTAATAAATATCATTCTTTATTACTAGTAGCTGGCTCTGAGTTTTTTAAATGCAAGCCTTCCATTTTCTAAATAGAACATTCCTTAAAGCAGGTGAGGGAAATGTGTATGAAGTTAGAAATATCTCTGTGGCTGTACAGCAGCCCCTTTACACCAATGCATTGATTTTGTTGTCATCAATCAGTGAGACATACCAATGTGTCAGGACAGGTTTTAAAAAGTATAAACATGTTTATGGGTTAAGTCTTGTCATCAGTTTGAGGCCTTTTCTCTGGTTGAGTAAACTACATCTCTAAATCTAAAGGATTTTTATGATGATGTAACTTAATTTGAACTCAGTTCTGCTCTTTTAAATACTTTGGTTTAAAAAGTAACAAATCAAACTAGCCTTCTGTTTAGAGATTCCTTCACAAATCCGCTCACACAAATGATGATATGTAGTCCCTGATGTTACAGAAGAGGATATATCCAAGACTTCAAAGTACGCTTCCTCAAATATAAGAAAGCAAATGATAATGTGGGGTAAGGAAGTGAAAAACTGGAGATTATGAGCACATTGAGTGTAATTCTAAGGAAAAATTGTAAGAAGATTTAAAGTTTCAGGTCCAGTTTCTCTACACAGCAGGAATCTCAGTGAAAGGATTAACAGGTTTACAGAATTTAAGAGCATTCTAAAGGGGTGCTAAATAGAGCTTTCACTGAAGTGTTATTTCTGAGTTTGTCTCAGTCAACTATGAGCTATATGAACTACGAACTTTATGAACTATAAATAAAGTTCAATTGAAACAAAATATTATTACCGATTGTGCATTTACTTATTATATTATAAAATGGGAAAAATGAAGGAAAGTAAAAATTTAGTAGTTTATGAGCCATTCACATTCTAGAAGTACAATCAAGTATTTTTTCATTTATTTCACTTCTGTGAATTGTCACAAAAGTTTTCTTTTAAGAAGCAGCTGAAGTCTCAGGCCTCTATATTGTAGAGTGAGCTTGCATTTGACAGAGTAGGACTTGATAAAATATTTTCAGAGATAGATTTTTGCATTATTGTATTGGTAAAGTATATTTTTATGTGCTTATGCATTAACTTTGGAGCATTTAATGTTTAACTTTATTTTGGTTTTGGTATTTTTAGGGGTTTTTTTGGGGTTTTTTGTTGGTTTTTTGTTTAGTTTTTGTTGTTGTTGTTTGGGGTTCTTTGGTTGGTTTTTTGGTTTTGTTTGTATTTTGTTTTTCTGCATGTGCTGCTTTAGTGACTCTGAAATACCAACTTCTGAAAGCTTGGAAACAGTGATTATGAAGATAGTGCAAAACATTGATCCACGGCAGCCAGAAGTAAACAAGAAGAAAAAAAAGCCCTGCAATGTCCTTCATTTAGAAGTCCAAAATGAGCAATATAATAAAAAGGTATATATTGGTTTGTTCTCGTGAGTGGAGTTTTGGAGTTTAATATTAGCACTTCTGTCTGCTCTTAATTAATTTGACTGTCAATATAGAAGTGAAAACCTGTTTCCAGATATTCAGCAGGTGGATTCATTATATTTCAGAATATTTTGTGGACAGTGAGTCTGCTGTGGTGGATTCATCCTGGCTAGATGCCAGACATCCACCAAAGCCTCTTGTTCACCCCCTCTGCCGCAGCTGGACAAGGGAGAGAAAATACAACAAAGGGTTTGTGGGCTCAGGTAGGTATAGAAAGAGATCAGTCATCAAATACCGCCATGGGTGAAACAAAGTTGAATTAGAAATATAAATTAAATTTTTTTACTAACAAAATCAGGAGGATAATGAGAAATAAAAGAAGACCTTAAAAATAGCTATCCCTATTCCTCCCTCTTTCCCAGCTCTACCTCCCTCCCCCCAGCAGCACGTGGAGACAGGGAATGGGGTTTATGGTCAGTTCATCACATGCTGTTTCTCCCACTGCTCCAGTGTGGGGTTCCTCCCACAGGAGACAGCTCTCCATGAACTTCTCCAATGTGAGTTCATCCCATGGGTAAGTCCTCCACAAACTGCTGCAACGTGGGTCACTCTTCCACGGGGTGCAGTCCTTCAAGGACAGGCTGCTCCAGCCTGGGTCCCCCATGGGTCACAAGTCCTCCCAGGAAATCTGCTCTGGTGTGGGCTCCTCTCTCCCCAGGTCTGCAGGTCCCTGCCAGGAGCCTGCTCCAGCACAGGCCTCCCATGGGGTCCCAGCCTCCTCTCAGGCACGCCCTGCTCAGGTGTGGGTCTCCTCCACAGGCTTTAGGTTGGTCTCTGCATCCCTGTGATCCTTCTTGGGCTGCAGCTGCTTCAGCATGGTCTGCACCATGAGCTGCATGGGAATCTCAGCTCCAGCACCTGCTGGAGCACCTCCTGTCCCTCCTTCTGCACTGACCTTGGTGTCTGCAGAGTTGTTCCTCTCACATATTCTCTCTCTGCTCTTCTCTGGCCACAGTTAACATCTGCAATCACTTTTTCCTTCTTAATTATGTTATCAAAGAGATGCTATCATTTCTAACTGGCCCATGATGGGTCCATCTTTGAGCTGTCTGGCAATGGCTCTGCTGAACGAGGAAGAAACTTCTGGTGGCTTCTCACAGAAGCCACCCGTGTATCTCCCCTACTACCAAAACCTGGCCATACAAACCAAATATACCTGTAAAACTATCTGGACTGGAATGTAAAAGATGATTTAAAAATGTAAAGTTGCTGTATAAGCTAGTGGTGCTGTCTCACAGTCCAGGCAAAGAATGCCACAGACATCCCATTAAACTTCCTCTCAGTCAGAAGCACCATACAGAGCAGGCATACCTAACCCATGACAGGGAGATAGCAGCACCCCTCTCTACCTCACTTCTAGCCAAATGGTGTGCTGACTAATCAAGCATAAATGGCTCTCAGTTTGTTGTGCACTGGATGAGTTTCTCCATCTTAGAAAGATACTTTCGACACTCTGTGTCCAGAAGATTCTGTCTTGAGAAAAGTATGCTTTTAGCCTATTTACATGGATTGTCTGGGATTTGAACTGCTTGTCTCATTGCTAGCCTCTATAGCTGTTTTCTTGCAGAAGAGGGCCAGCTGGTTGAGTCCCAGGTCTTAAGAGGCTCCCTACAATCTTGAACAGATGACTCATTCTTGGACTTTTTAACAGTGCTTAATAGATTTTCCCTTCTATGTTTGTCCAAATAAATAACTTAATGGAATTTTAAACATAAGCAGATATTATTATTTTTTAGTTCAAGAAAGAGAATCTGAAACACTCAGCAACTTGCTGCTTTTAGATAACTAGTTTTAAATTCAGTATTTTGAATGGTGATATAACATAGTTTGAAAAAAGATTGTTTCCTTAGTTTCCAAAATTTTAGTGCAAATGCACTGGTCTTGTTACATATTCTTGATGGTGTTATTTCATCAATACTTTTTGATGAAATAAACTGGAAAAATAAAAGAAACTCATTAATTGGTTGGTAACAATACATAGTATGAGTAGGTGAACATGCTATATATGAAGATCTTACAAAAGTATGCTACTCTTTTTAATCTCCTACTCCTGAGTGAGGACATACAAGGCAGGGAACCCAGGACACTCTGTCCTCTTTTGATTGGTAGTATAGCACAGTCTCTACAATTGCTGTAGGGCTTGTGTTACATTTACTCTCTGTTTCTAGTGGAGAAGATAGATACATTCTGATAGACACTTGTAACTGACTGGTGGAACTGAAGCAGATGCAGGAAGTGTCTGGAGAGCACTAAGCAGTTAAATATGCTTCAGCAGAACTCCCCTATTGCAGGAAAAGCATTTGAAAAAATGGTTTATGAGTGTGATAGAAAGTATTGCCCAAATGTTTAGCATTAACAGTTGGGAACACTAGTTTTAACTGAACTCTTTAGTCCATCCAGAGGATTTGGACCCTACTGGAGGGTATTCTAATACAAAGAGAGGCTAAAGATATTTCCAAAGTCTTGAGCTGTGCAAGGGGTTGGAAATGAGACCGTTAATGATACAAGGACTTGGTCATTTTTCCTTCATGTGGTAGGAATATATAACACCTTGTACAGTACTAGCAGAGTTACTGTAACTCTCTTACATCTCATACATTTCTTAGAGCTGTGTGTTAGAGTGGAGATCTCAGTCCTTTTGCTGCAGATGTGGATTGTTTGCTCATCATCTGCTGAGAGCTCAGTTCTTTGTCTTTCAAATTGTTTGGTGATTGTACTTACCTAGAATTCATGGCTAAGTTATCCTGCAATGTCAGTAATTTGTTCAGTGCAATTAGTAGAAGATGTGTTGGTCTTTACTCTTTTCAATTTGCTTAACAACTATTTTAGATATAAATATTCCCAGAAATATCTTGCATGATATGACCTAGAAATTTGTATCTGAAAACTTAAAAATCTGGAGAAGTATTGCAGTGTTCATAATCAAAAGTGTTTAAATATACACTGAGCATTTAATACCTAGTAAATTAGTTAACAAACCCTCTGGCAGGCTGTTGCAAGATTTGCTTGTTTGAATTTGTATGTGTGTTTTCAGATATTTAGCTTACTTTTTAAGGTGAAGTTCTCATATAATAAATGACTATCAAACAGCATCTTTTCACACAGCTAAAGTAAGTTTTTACTAAGTCCTACCTAGTGAATCTACTGACTGATATGAGTTTTTTCATTACCTTTTGTTCATGTTTGCCTCTTGTAGCCAACACAGCCAATGAAACAAATTGTGTTTTGGTTTAGATCTTAAAAAAAACCCAGCCTGTTAACAAGACACTGAAGCCTTTATTTTTGATAATCTTAATCAGAAATTCAAGACACATGTAACTTCCAAGTCCTTGTTGATTTTGCATTGTTGCCACTTAAGAAAAAGCACAACATGGAGTGTTTATAGGTTGACTGTTTTATATGTGTTATGTTTTTATAGGTCAGTTGTTAGTATACCAATGTACATACTAAGAAATATTTTTGAGATTGCAGGAGTGTTTTGAAGGGCCAAAACAAATCATAAATCATGTTACTTAGGATGATTTTGCCCATTTAGTAATATGCCATTTTATGTTCAGTGAGTAGAGCAAAAGGGAGAAATATCACTCTCCAGAAACTGGGCTACTCTGTTACTTTACTGCAGGAAAAAATTGAGCCACTGCAGAAGCAGGTAGCTGTTGTACAGAGGAAAAAAAAAGACAGCAGTAACTTCCATTAAAAATGTTAAACAAACCAGTGAAAAATTACCAAGTCAGCTACATTTGGTTGATCAGAGACTTCAAGTGAATAAACTGACCATAGAGGTAAATTACTTTTTTTTATAGTGTCTTGCAGTGTTCAGCTTAATTCTAGTGCAATTCTGTGATATTTTGATAACATTGATTTTTTTGTATTTTATTATAATAAAATTATGAAATATTACATATTACCATGCTTTGTGTGGGCCACTTAATACGTACAGATTATGTTGAGGCTAGTGTATAAACACAATTCATTTATCCTTTTGCAAATAAAGTGGTCTTCATGCTGATTTTTTACTTGTATTCAAATGAATGAGGTAAGTTTCACTTTCAGCCTGTGATCTGCAAACCTTCCTGAGAATCTGGTCAGTCCAGACCTAGTATCTGTTCCTCTGTGAAGAACAAGCACTGTCCCCATACACCCCAAGACAACTAGAGTTTTCTTCCAGAGGGGACTCAGACCTGTTTGGTGTCTATATAATCCCATTTTTCTCTGTTAAGGTGAAAAGCTAAAAAACAAAGTTTATGGAAATAGAGACTAGTAGAGTATTTAGTTAACAACCCAAGGACACAAACTTTCTTCTCTGCTTCAGTCTCCATTTCTACTTACTCCTTTTCCATGCTATTACTCCTTTCTGGTTTTCCCCATTCTCATGTATATATGTATTTTGTGTTAATCTATATGCAGATCCTCAGCTGGAATTCTTTTCTGTTCATACTGTAGTGATTGGCCTGCCCTTTATAGAGCTGAATCAACAAACACTTATGCAGTAATTGTCTCCTGTTGGTCACACACACATCCTGCTTCCAGAATTATAGTGCTACAACAGATGGACTTGCTGGAAGGAGGCAGACATTAAAAAAGAAATCAAATCCCCTCCCCCTCAAACTTCTCTGTGTTTTTGCCTTTGCACAGAAGGCAGAAGCAGTATCAGGAGCAGCACTTCACTTTTTTAGGACTAGGGAACTGCTAATTTCTAGAGGAGGGAAAACTTCATTTCTGTTACTTATTTTGCATAATTATGTATGTGTAATGAATGGTTTTAAAAGAGTTTCCAAGTTCATTGGAACCAATGAAGATCTGCCTATCTTACAAACAGTATCATAATATAAAGTTTCATGGACAGTATAAACTTCACAGGGAACGATATGTGTAATTTAGTGAAAATGTTCTGATTTCTCAGTTGTCTTCATGATTTGCCTTCCTAGAAGACTACTCCTTTGGTGTCTATTGAAGAGCAATGTGAGAAGTAAAATAGAAAATGCTGTTATCAAGGAACTCTTATAAAAAAAAGAGGGGCTAACAAAATTTATGTAAAAATAAGAGCTGCTGTAATGGAAAAGACTAACTAAAATAAAATAGCATTGCTTTAAAACCAAACTGGTTTTCTATCACTCAGTTTTTCTGGAAGGTTAAAAAAAAAAATCTATTTAAAGGGTGGTGCATTCTAAGCAAAAATAAATAAAGGGTGTTTCAGGTACTCAAGGAAAAAATCTTTATTAGGCATGCACATTTTTTTCCTTCTCAGCAAACGATTCAAATTCCCTTTCTTACAACTAATTACTCTTCAGGTGCCATACTAGTGCTACCAAGTGGGAAATTTAAAGCAGAGGCTTGGGCTACTTGCCAAGTGAAAATTAAGGAGGGAAAGAACCTACACAGTCAGTGCAGGGTACACTCATGTTTTAGAGAGAGAACCCTGATTCAGACAGATCTAATGGTTCTAAAGCACACTTGTGTGGGGGACTTGTATGAGTTGTTGGGTTTTTTTTGTAAGAAATACTATCTAGAAGTGAAGTTTAAAGATACTGCAAGGGAAAGAATGTTTGTTAAGATTTTTTGTTAATACTTTTGTTACTTTGGATTTTAGAATTTTCTTGAGAGGTAGAATGTCAAAAACAGTCAAACTATGGAAAAAAATATATTGACACGATCTCTGGATTTGGAGAAAATCTTAAATATTCAAGAGTGCCAAAATTACTAATATCCAAAAATAAGCATCTACTGCCAGAACCATAAACTTACATTAATATTGACCTTTTGGTCCTAGACTAAGGTAGGTTTAGTAGTCCAGCAACTCTTAACATTACTATCGTGGCTTGGACAAGATGCCATTTTGCCTGAATTTATCTAAGAAAATAAATCCTTTAGCAGACAAGGACAGATGTTTCTGCAGTCAGTCCTTCATTTTAGTCCCCAGGGACTCTGGAAGATCAACTCTAGATTTAAGATTTAAATATTCCAGATGTTCTTTTTGAGATAGATTTTACAGTTCATGCAGCCTAATGACTATTTAGTATCTGCTGATTTTCAGAACATATACATGCATGGTTTTGTGGTTTTTTTCTGAAAATCCACCCAGGCCTGTATGTAGGGTAAATTTGTCTGCTATTAAGAGTTCAGAATTCTGGATTTAAGTTCTGGGTTTTTTGGCCTTATAAATGCTTTGCAGTAATGTAGATATCTAGCTTTGTTTGATATCTGCAAAAGCAATTCCTTGCATATTTTTAAAAAATGGCTGTGAAGTGACTGCACATGTGAGAATCAACACTTGCGTTCTCCAAGGATTCACATTAACACTGAGTCAAGACCATCTGTACAAGAAGTACAGTAGTTACATTTTGTTATTGGTGTATAGTAATCACAGCTGGAGCAGATACTTAATGCAGAAGTCATGGTATTTATTACTTTCTTAGTTTCTAAGAAAAGACTTTAAAAGAAATTGTTGGAAAAATTCAGGATCTTTTCTCTAAGGTTTAATATTCCCTCTACTCATTTCTATCTTTATTGCATGCAACTAATCATAATTAGTTTTAGGCAGTGTCGTTCTTGTGGCAAAAATCCAGAAAAGTATATTGAATAAGAAATTAAAACCATTAGCAGTTTAAGTCACTAGCGCTTCTCTTATTCATGTGAAGGCTATTCAAAGGTCCACTGCTCAAATGTACCATATTTTTGTGTCTCCAGCATTTCTCAGGTGATGTCACAGGAAAGCTGCATTTCTTTACAGAATACTGTGGGCAATTGCAGCATAGTGCCTGTGTAAGTCTACTTCAGAAGGAAAATTAAATCTCAGAATAAGAACAAGTTGACTGGTCAAATGCTGACACATTCTTTGAAGAGGATAACGTGAAGGTTTAAGTAAAGTTTTTTTCAGATGCCTTCCTGCAGATATATTGCTACACTTTTGCTGAACTGAGAAGGTGCTTTTAATTCTTTTTTAGAGGCATGTTTTAAATCTGAGCCAGACTACACTTTTTTTTCTGACAGCATTTTGAATATACCTCCAAACTTTATTTTAGCTATTTGGTTTCCACTTTTCTTTGAATTGTAAGGGAACTCTTTTCCCCTGAGATCCTAGTTCATTTATCTAGTAGATTATCTCAAGCATAGACAGGTATGAGCATGAAAAGTAGAAAAGTAAAGTGCTAAAGAAAGCTTTTTATTCTTTAAAGGTTGTGGCTTACTTTACATATTCTCTTGACTATTTTTATTGCTCAGTATCAAAGCATAGGCCAGAGTTCAGTGTTGTATCTGCAAAACCAGCATCACAGCTTCACTTCTCTTATGTACCAAAATAAAAGTAAATCATCCAATTTAGTACTATTCAGTTGCACTGAAACAAAGAAGAAACTGATGATACATTTAGATGCATTGGAAATTATTGACTGAAGTATTATTTTATGCTAAGATATCACTTAAATCCTGGTCTACTTTAAAGATTTTTCACTCTTTAAAGAGGTAGTATTACACTTAATAAACTATTATATTTATAATATATACATATATAACAATTGTATGTTTGTGGTTTCCTTTAAATAAATTTTAGGAAAAAAATTGAAATTATAAATGGAATTTTATTTGTAATTATCCTGCAGTAGCTGAAACTGCTTTTGTAATTTCCCCACATTTTGTTCATTCCAGAAAATGTGTAATTACTTGGACCGATTTTGTGGGCTTTCTAGATAAATGTAGTCCAGTTATAAATGGTTGTAAATCTATCCAGTTATTTCCTGTCAAAATACTTTTATAAATGTCCTGGTTTTATATATTTGAACTCTCTTACATGGATGTACTCTGGAGCATTTGTGTATTTTTATTAAGTTCATGAAAGATCCTACATTTAGAGTCACCTCTTCTAAGCTGAGTGTTGAATTTTCTTCTTTCTCTGGTAGCATAAATAGATATATCTCATTATGTACAGTAGATAATTTTAACTATAGCTACAGATGATCTGAATGATAAAATTTTATTGAAAGTTTTAGAATTACTGAAATTTGGAAGACTAAGGTAATCAAAAATAGTAATTAATAGAAATTAACTTTGCATAAAGTTGCTGCTACATCAATAGCATATGCAGGAATTCTGACTTTCATATATATAAGCAGTAAATAAAGAAAAAGCAGAGATGCTGATAATAACCACATTAGGTAAAAAATAATCTGATAAGAATTCAAATTGCTTATGCTCTGTTAAACAATGTCCCTTTCCATTCTTACACAGCAAAGTTAAGTCTGGAGCCTCTTGCTTGCAGCTGTCTTAAAAATAAAAGCCCTGTATACATCGTATTTAATACTTTTGACAAGCTTGCTGCAAAATCATTTTGGCAGTTCTCCACCTTCATCATAGATTGTAATGAAACAACCAAATAATTCTGTGAAGCTGTTTAGGCAAAATCTGTTGTCAAAGACATGAGGAGAATCATGATTTCTCTCTTCTTCTTAGAAGCATATAGATAATCTTGTCCTAACTACTCTTAATAAGAGTAGTCTTAATAAGAGTAGTTTAGGTTAATTTATGGGAACTATAATCTTTGGGCCCAATACTCCAAAAGAAGTAAACAAAGTTTCTCAAAAATATTTAAAAATCATACCAGCAAATTTTCTATTCTTCTTTTTCTTAAAATACAACAGAAGTTGAAAGGTAAGCCAGAAGGGTTTATGATAAACCAGGTAAACCTATGATAAACCAGGATGTACTGCTGACCTTTCCAGAGTTTGCAAATACGATCTGAGACAGCAGAGGTTTATCTAATAATTGAAATAAACTATGTATCAGCATGAGACTGTTTTCTCAAAACTAGATTGAAAAATTCTGATTTTTACTTCTGACATCACACTGCTTTTACCCTTGTTTATATGTGTCTTGAAATTATCTCTTTCCAGGCACACTATATAGTTAAAAGCTCAAAACACACTCCCAGTCTCTGTGTTCTTGAGAGAAACACTCACAGTGTTGTTTCACACCTGAACAGTAACATTACCTGTAGGGAGGAAAAATTGTAATGTACTTCAAACCTCAAGGTTTTTTTAATTCAGTTTTAATTTCTGTGCCCTCCTTGTGTTTTTTGGAAGGTTTTGAATTGACAATATTGAGAAGAATAGGTTCTGGTTTGTTGTATTTGTGTTAAAGCTTTGCTGAACCTAATAAATCGAACATCAGGGTATGCAGTCAATGTTACACAGGCTGGAAAAAGAGACAGAAAATGCTCTGTGACCTCTGAAGCTAGGATTCACCTTTTTCAAGTCCTATTCCAAAATTCTACCTTGAATGAAATAGTCAGCTAGTCAAATATGTTTGCTCAAACAGTTACTAAATGGGGAAATCTGTAATACTGCCTCTGACCACTGACTCAGTATTACTCCGTAAGTTGACTTGGAAATAAAATAAATAATAGCCATGGGTAAACATAAAAGTAACAGACATTTTAAAATGTATATACACCAGAACATTTTAATTAGTTTGATATTTTGCTGCATCAGATGCTTACAGCATCTTGAAGTCAGCTTTGTTAATGGATCTATATATAAAATATATATATATAATTTATCATTTATATAGTATATATGTATTATTTATCATTTATCATGCAACTTTGTCATTACAAAACAAAAATAATGCTAAATACTTTTTACAATTTATATTGATCTTGAAGAAAAATTACAATAGGTCTGTTGCATCATCGACGAACAGCATATCAAGAAGGAAGTGGGTCTCATTCAAAAATTAAAAGAAACAGTTGGCGTGAAATAGGACTACTAAATTTGTGCTTCTTATGACTTACACTAGACTTATGTCAAAATGAAATAACTTAGAGATAGGTAAATCCTAGAAAAAGATATTATTAATAAAAAATTATGAAGTTCAGAGAATATACTTACAATCAGTACAATTTATATTGCTGTATCATGTAGAAATGCTAAAAAGCATTTTTCTATATTAGAAGAATGAATCTGTATCAAAAGAATTAGCATGTTATTGTAACGTTACAGAGGCTGTACACATTTCTGTAAGTATAGCTAAATATCTATATCCAGTAGCTTAATATAGTAATGGAACAGACATTTAGATTATATAGATTATACAGAAAATATCCTGTAATTTTTATGTTATTAATTTCATGTGATACGAGCTTTATAAATTCACCTTTTCAGTGATTTGATCAAAATTTCCTTTGCACTGGCTTTTAATCTTACTATTGGAAAAAATACCATGAACCAAAACAGAACTCAATTACCATTTTTTTCCTGTAAAAAAATTCTCAAATAAGATAAAACTTGAGACCTGGAAAAACTCAACCTATACTATCATAATAGGATTTCCTTCTGTGTTCACATAAGTGTTTTTATTGAATTCACTGTGATCTGCTCATTAATTAAAGTTAAGTATAAAGTTACACTGTGTTCTTGAACCTTCTCTACTATGTAAAGTCCTACAGATAATATATGGTTTTGACAGAGTATATTTATTCACCAATAAATCTCACACAAAGGTCATTAATTTGGAAATAATTATTCATATGTTGCCATGAGATTACATTTCAGATCTGGCAGATTCAATTTTCTAAGAGATTGTCACAGAAAACCAGTTTGTGTTGCAGTTGGACCAGTACTCTTAAGTTAACTCACCAGAGTAATCCATTAATTATTCATTATTAGTAACTACTGTTTTTAACTATGGACGTGATTTTACTAAAACTTTTATGCATATGCTTATTTCTAGAGTTCAATGAAATTTCAAGACATCCTACTTATCTTGGTAAAATTAAGTTTTATTGTCTCTAATCTTTCATATACATCTCTCTATAGCGAAGGATTTTTTTTTCAACCTTTGGAGAAGGAGCAACAGGGGATGAAGCTGCAAATTTTTGTTAATATTCTCTGATTTACTATTCTGATAGCCTGTGAAATAACATGCCAGAAATACCTTTCCATCAGAATAGGTTTCCATCAGCCATATAACCTCCCTTGGAAGTTCCAGTTCTCTTCTTGATTTTTGTGATGGATTTTTACCTAATAGTCACGCTTTTCTCTCTTTCCCAGCCTAGATAAGTGTTCTCCCAATTACGTTCTTAAGAAAAGTTTTCAAGACTCATGAGAAATTGGGGAGATAACTTTGTATTGTGAACATTAAGTGAGTTGATTCTCCTGCGCTCTCCAATGGACTCTTCTATATTACTTCTTTCCTTTCCTTTGCTCCTGTCCTAATTTGTTAAATAAATTTTTCTCAATGTAAAAATACAGAACAGAAGATTGGTGGAGGAGAGTGCCTGGTATGGTTAGCAAGGTATGTATATAGACTAGGGGAATTTGTGAAAGACAGTTCTTTATTTGAGGAGTTGCATTTTCTAAGTTGAATGAGTAGGGTCATGGATTTACAAAAATAGCTCTGTGACTTGAAAGTATCAGAAGTTTTGTAAGCACATTCACTCATTTTTGTTGTGTTCCTCTGTGCAACAGTCATTGCTTATTGAAGTGTAAATATGAAATAAAATTTAAAAAATTGTATCCACCATATTTGGTTTTACATAGTATTTGGATTTGAGCTAAGCACTGCTACATGGAACACAATGGAGACTCAATGTCTCAAGTCATGCCTTAAGGTTAAATTGATGCATATAAGTACCACTTAATCATTTTCTCTACTCAGAATCTCACATACCATGAAATTAATTTTTCAGTTTATCCCTCACATCAATGATAACATTATTATTTTCACCAGGATAATGTTTTACACCTTATATATCTGTTTTATCTGGATATACTATGAAATAAATGACTGTCTTTTTGCTGTTTGTTTTAGAAGTAAAATCTTGCAATCATTTTTTAAAAATTAGTGGCAGCATAAAAAATCCAAGCCAGTGAAATAGGATATCTTCAGCCATTGACAACTACTCTTAAGTTTTCAATCATCCACCAGAGTCTGATTGAAGAGTGTGGATTGTTATGATCTCACAGTGTTTTTAATGAGCAAATCATTACATCGTAATGAAAACCAATACATTGCTCAAGTTTCACATTGATGGAGGCTGAATGGCTGTCTCTTGGGAACCAGGAACTCAAAGAAAAATGAGAGTCCTAGGAGGTAATGCTGAGCATGAGCTCCCATTGCCATTTAAAAAATTTTGAATTGCCAATTTAAAAAATACAGTCCTCAAATGTATGAATTGGAGTCTGTATAAGAGGAGTGGAAAGAATATATTTTCTTGGACTGGCATAATTTGACAGATCTTAGAATAATTTGTATAGTTCTAATACACAGAATCCAAATTAAATTAATTTAAAAAACACCTGAAGACTTATGGGGAGCATTTGAAAGTACATTCTTCCAGAGAACAAATATGAGGTTTTCAGAGAGCAGGTTAGCAGGTAACTCAAATATCTGAGAAGAAGAAATCTTGTAGAGTCATCAGTCTAGCAAAAGAAGGTTGAAAAAATAGTAAAGATAGAAGCATAGTAGATATGAGATCTGTAATTTTTAGATGACTCTTGCCAGTTGGAGTCAGACAACTGCAATGATATTGGCCAAATAATCTAAAAAGGAAGAATTAGAGAGAAATCAGCTGCTTGTGGTTAGCTGTGGACAGATTTTTTGTTAAAGGAATAAAAAAAAATGTTGGGTCTGTAGGTTGCATGAAAAAGTAACAGAAAGAGAGAGTATTTGTTGGCATAAGCTTAATAAATGGGAAGTGTGAACAGGAAGGTAAATTCTCAACTTCAGTAACACTGCTCACCTGAAGCAATGATGGAAGAAGTGAGTTTATGTCATAGAGCTCAAGTGGGCAACAGAATTTTTTTTTTTTTATTAATGCTAAAATGAGTTTAGTGCTGCAGAACATAGATGTAAACATGGATGATTATTTTAAGATAATCAAACCACTTGTTTTTAAGGATCTCTCTGATCCATTCAGGATCTCTCCTCCAAACAGGAGGGGTATAGTAGTGTTAAAATATCAGGTTATAAGGAAGAGAAATTCTGAGGCAGAGGAAGAAGCTGTCACCACTGGAGATGTACACATATGAAGTCCCAGCACGGGGAAGGGGGATATTTAAATGAAGTAACCCAAAGGAAATGGCCATTCCATGGTGTACAAGAGGAGTACTTAAAGATCATCAGTCTAAAGCAGAAGATATGCAGAGAGGGAAAAATGGCTTTTTTGTGTAATAGACACAGAATATAGGATTGTTAGTCCTGTAAAACCCTTTAAATTTTTCTGATTGCAGAGCTGAGAGAAGATTAGAGTATTTGATGTAGGTAGTATGTAAGCTGGTAAAGGAAAATGCAGAAAAGGAAAGATAAATTATGATTTTTTTAATATTACTTCAGATTTTACCAGGAGGATTAAGCATAAGAAAATACATTTTTAGTGAGGTAGTCATGATACTTTTTAAGGAAAGAGCTTTCCATTTTAATTGGGGGCATAGAGACAGTTTAATTTTATTTTTTTTTTTTTTAGTTTAAATCTTAATCAAGTACTCAAGCTGAGACAGTTTGTTCAAGGTTTGGCTTCAAAACAGTAAAAATACTTACTTCCCAAAGTATTGTTTGCAGTATAGACTTGGGCAGAAAAAAAAAATCCAGCTAAATTTCCTATGAGAAAAATGAGGGAGAGGCATTATAATAAAAAGTAACTTCAAAAATCTACAGATGCTACACTTATTTAAAACTTTACAATCTCTGTCACAAAAAGACTAAGATATGAGGAAGCCTAAGTGGTAGGAGACATAAATTTCTGTTGTTTTAGGAAGGCAAATACTGGGGACTGAAACTACAGGTAGTATAGGATGACTGTCAGTCTCAAGACTTCTATTTTGAGTAGTTACTCGGAAGAAGGTAAAAGCATGTTTTCAATTAACATAATTGTGATCAGAAGTCATTATATATAGCTTAGTGTGCCTTTTATTGCAGCCCACTGTCATAGATACTACTGTGTACAGTTCAAAATGTTCTTTTATTTTCTTGAGAATTCCTCCAAGGATTGTGAATATTGGATTTTCCTGAGTTTTTTATATTTCTGTCAGACATCATAAAAGTTGAGTTTCATTGCTCTTATTCAGCTTCTGCTTTGTGTTATTTATGACACTCTTCATAAATAGGAGTTAAAAACTTCTTTATATATACAAATACTTATTTCCTTTTTACATGTACTGAACTGTGTGACTCTAGACTTGTCTTTACATTAGCAGCTTTTGTAGTAGACATCGTGTGTACAGTATTCATTTTATATATGTCAGATCCTCAAGGGCCATGGCTTTTGCCAGATGAAGCACTTTTGATTTTGAGGCTGATGAAACATAGTGCTATTATTGATCTGTGCATGACACAGCCAGTCTCTCTGCTGGCAGAGTGTAGCAACATTTATCCAGGAATTTGTGAAATGTCACTCGGATCATGTTCGTAAGGTAAACTGTGCAAAATCCAGGATTCAAGCTGAGAATCCATGAGGAATTGGACGTGACTTTCTTATTCCTTCACCCTATCTTCTAGGTCAGCCAAGTGGTATTTGTTAAAACAATGTCCGTGTTTTGTATTAGGTGTTGAAGAAAGTGTGATTATCACTAGGAATACCCTGTACAGTGTCAGCATACGGCTGGTTTTCTCAGGTTTTTAAGTCGCTTGGGAGAACAAGATTTTAAGTCAGTGAAAGTGATCTAAGGATTGCAAGTGTGTAATTTTTTGTTTTCTTTGTAGCAAGTGGATGATTCCTATACAGCTGCAAGTAGGAAACTCTGCTTAGATTTTCTAAAAGATTTTACCTTTCCTTGCTTTATTTTGAATGTAGAGACGTGCGGCAGTTCATGTTTGTCAATAAGATCTCATTAAGTAATAGTGGTCAGAAAGAGTGAGTGACAGTCTGTACAAGTAAAACTGTCATAATATTTATAATTACATATTTTCTTTCTTTATAAATGTGATTGAGAATGACTACCCATTTTTGCTAATATCAGAAGTATAATACTGAAATACTGAATATACTATAATACTTTTAATACTGAAAACTAAGGTACGTAACAAAATCCCCAACTTCCATGTACTATTCCTCTATTTGTCACTTTTCCAGACATCGTTACAGATGGTGTTTCAGTTCAAAAAGTTGTTTTCAGTTATAAAAAAGACCCAGAAAGCTGTAATTCTTAATTTTCATTTTTTCTTTTTAAAGCGATTATAATAATAACAATTTTAAAGTTAGCCATGATGAAAAAAATTATATTTGATAACATTTTTTCCAATTTTAAACATTAAAATCTTTTTTAAAGTCTTCTTCTATTTAATTCAAAAATCAGTTATTAGTTAAAGTAAGAAGAAAGAAGTTTTATTAAACTAAAGTTCTGAGCTAGGCTGTCTTGGGATGTTTTTCCAAAGCTAGCAAGAATTTTCTTTTATTTTTCAAAAATAATTTCTGTAGTTTGAATCCCAAAGGACATAATCAAGATTTAATTGAAGCAGCACTTGTGAATGACCACAGAAATGTTCTTGATATCTACTTTTTCAAATGTTTTCCAACATTGGTACATAAATAGTAAACCTAGAGGGGAGAGAGTTGTTGCTGTTGGTCATGAAAAAAAACATGCATATACGAAGCCCTAATTTTTACATTTTATCCCTCCCTTTGCAAGATTGCCATATGGGAAATCCACCATAAAGTAAAACTCAGTAAGTTGTTGGAAAAGTCAAACCAGTAGTTAGTTGGTTTTTGTATTGGGTTGTGGCTTTTTTGTTTGCTTCGGGTTTTGTTTTGGTTTGTGGGATTTATTTTGTCTTGCAAAGATCTACACAGGCTGAACAAATAGTCTGTTTCTTAGGAACACAAAAATACTTCATAGCATGAGGGCCACCAGATTGTCAAACTACTGCTCTTCATAGCAGAACCATTGCTAGATTGTCAGGAATTATTTTTTACAGGATGTTTCACAGAGGACATTTCCTTTTCTGCTCAGCAATGTCAAGGTACTCTGTGTAATATTGCACTGTGGTTTGGCATTGCACACAAATCATATGTTGGAAGAAAGGAACAAGAACTTTGGTAAGTTTTAAACATAACAACAATGAGGAAAGGTTGAAGGTCTGTAGTTAATGAAATCTAAAAATAATGAGAGATTAGTGGTAAAGACTGAAGAAATGTAATATCCACCTTTCCATGGATAAAAGACTATTTAAAATTAGTGGTCAGTTTTTGCTTTCATATCCTTTCCAGAGAATGGATTTAATTTTTCAAAAAGGACCACTTATATATAATGCATTTTTTTTCTCTGAGGACACTGAAGATGGCTGCCAGGAGAATCTTCTCTGCATTTAAACAAAAATTTTCAGACATATTTTCCTTATACTGTTTGGTACATGTGCTATGTTTAATGTATTCTTGGCATCTTAATGTAATATTTCATATTCAGCAATTAACTTTTTTGTCCCCATTCTCAAAATGGAAGGTCTTCTTTAAAGATGACTAGCACAGGAAAGATAGCTTGATAGAGAAGAGTTTGAGCTCTAGAAGCTCAAACTGGATCACGAACTAGAAGGTAGTCCTTGAAAACTTTTCTCCTTGGCCTCCAAGTCCTCCTTTTCCTCCATGCATTTTATTACTCTCTGGTTTCTAGTAAGATTTTATCAGTGGTCAGAAAGGAGGACCAATAACAGGTCCCACATCTTTTCCTTAAAGAAAAAGAGTTCTTTTGGACTCCTCTGGATTTCAGAAGAGGAATCTTCACCTTCACCAGTTCTGCACTGACAGGTCTGAAAAGCACTAGTTTCCTGTTTGACCCTATTGCCTTACCTGTCACACAGTGAGATTTCTTTGTCTAGATTGTTTTGCACAAAGGAAATTGGCATTTTTGTTAGAGCTTGCATCTTTCTCAAATTTTCTCATTCTCACAGTTCTCTGTTTAAGCTTATGTGTTCAAAGGTAATGCTAGTGCTCTGTTGTCCTGGCTACTCCCTTCCACTACAGGAAGAAATTTTGAAACAAACGTCCATGGCCAGGGATACAAGCCATTCTTATCACTTTACCGAGAATTATGCATTAACCTTCTTCAAGGTTTTTTTTTTTTTTTTTGCTGTTTTGTTGTTGTTGTTTTGGTTGGTTGGTTGGTGTTTTTTTTTTTTTTTTGGTTGGTTTATTTTAAATGGGGAGAATTTTTGGACTTTCTAGGCATAAAGGAATGGGAGTCAAGAACTAAGATATTTCTACAACAGTAGAAAAAAAAAGTGTTGCATCAAGAACACTTCTGAGACAAGAGAACTGCACCTTAGATTTCCTTTTTAAAAATACATATCTACAGCTTTTCCTCTTTGGGATTGTCTTAATTATTCTCTGTCTTAGACTGCCCATTGCTGCAGAGAATGTTCCCAGGAGAATGAGTGCTGGTTCCCATCCCTACCAAAGTCAGACACTCTTACTGTCCTTCTAACTCAAGGGGAGAATTTTGTATTTTTGACAAGGTGCTGGTTTGCCTGAAATGCCTGAACCTCATGGACTCTGTAACTGCTAGAGGAGGTAGAAGTTTATCCTTTCTTACTATTTTTTTGTATGATCTGATTTGCTCTCCTAAGGCTTAATTGTGAATTAATGAGGTAGTCATGGACTGTTCTCATGGCTTGTATCATGGTCAGGTTTACTGTGCATCACTCCATTCTACTTGTGCTGCCTAATGTGCCAAGATCTTCAGTCCCTTTCTCGGCAGTGGAGACTCTATGACTAGCCATAGCCACAGCACATTTCACGAGATTCTCAGGCACTTGGAAAGCATCTGCTCTTTGGTGGCTGAGCTGCGCACGGTCTTCTCTTTATTTTTTGGTTTAAAGGTCATCCTGTGGTCTTTAGGGTTTTGTGTACGCAAAATGGGTCATTTTGTCGATAGTCAATAAAATGATCTTGATAAAACCAGCAGAAGAGAATGAGGGAAATATTGTGTAGCTGTAGGTCTTGTTCAAGCTGGGATTTAGAATTGCAGTGTTGTCCTCAAACTGTTCATGTATGGGAAAATAATAAATTGCCCAAGTGAGTCATAATGTTGATGATAATTGTGATAAAGGAAAGTATATTTCATTTGATACATTAGACTAAAAACATGGCTTTTTCATGTGATGGTCTCTTCAGATATTAAATAGGTATAAATAGTATATAAATAATATAGTAATGTAAAGAGTATTTTACCCTAAACTGTTCATTTATGCCTGTAATTTTAGCAAGAGTTCTGATGATAATATAAATTACAAATTAAAGATTAGACTGTGGGGGTTCATTTACAAGAATCCAGGGATGAATTACCAATTTAACTTATATGAATTACATTTTTTAGTGATAATTTTTTAAATGGAGTTGATTATTTTGAAGAATATTCCTGTCTTAGCATCTTCCCCATGATGTTTGTCATCAACTTGCTCATACCTCTCAGAAGTGTTTAGCAATGTCTTTGTTTACTTTTATAAAAATGTAAATAATAAATAAATATTTGTATAATATCACCTTTAAGTGATTAGAAAAATTCCTTCCAGATACCTAACAGTTTTTTTTTCTACAATTCGTTGTTGTTTATTTCTATGTTTCTCGTTCTCTATGAGAACATAGAACTTCTCCATTACCTAAAATTGTTAATACAATTTATATTTAAAATGTTTTGGTTTTACACAGCTGTCTGCATAAGACAAATGAGAAGACTTTCTGAGGACATTTTTTCTGCTTTTACTAATATCTGAAGTGGGTAAAAATGAGATACTTAGATGACTGAACAAAATTAAGCATAGAGCTATCGTTTATACATTTTGTTCCTTGAATATTGCAACCAACGTCTGAGAATGCCTTTAGCCTACTTACATGTTGGTAATTTTGTATTTTGAAATAGTTACATCACTTTTTCAAAGTAGGTTGAAAGAGAATGGTGATTAACAGATTAAAATCTGAAATTTGAGCAAAGGAAAATAATACATAAAGAGTAATATGGGAGAAGTAACAGCATTCCCAACAAGAACAGATTTCCTGCCCACTTACATTAGAGATGCAGAAATATTTCAGTAGAAAATGGTTCACTCTCTAAAATACATGGAAATGAGGAGAGGTTAAATTAATATTTCACCATTCTTTACGCTATTTTGGGGTTTTTTTCCTTTTATATATTCTCTTAAAAATAATTTTTGTTTCTAAAGATATAAAGCTATATGCTTTGGAACTAAGTGGGTAAATCAAAAGAAAGTTTAAACACAGTCTTTAAAATATAATTTTCATTTTGGTTTCTCTCTATTTTATGTGAGTTGTACGGAAAACAGATGGAAGCATTATTAATTTTTTCCCCCAATGAGTTTTAGTGCAGCATATTTGTATGTGTTATCTGAAACATATGAATACTTAGTATTGCTGCTGTTAAATTTGTAATGAGTTGTAGGGATTGTGAAATTCCCTGACTGGCTCTCATGCAAGCAGTTCATTTGCAGTGCTTAGATGTGTTAAGATTAAGCAGGGGGAATATGGCAAGCACTATCCCTGACCCTAAATGAAAAATTCAATCTTTATGAGTTTTCCTCAACTCTCATGTTTGGTGGAAATCAGATAAATACTGTCTAATGCTGAAAAAAAAAAAAAAACATGCAGTAAAACGTGGTCTTAACTACAAAAGATTGCATGGATACCATGTCTTATATTGAAAATTCCCTAGTAAGTATAAAGCCATGGAAGTCTTCGGCAAATTTTATGCATCAGCTGGAAGGCTTTCCCGTAAATAGCAATACTTGTGCACAGGCATGTTAGGTGTTGGAATTCTAGTATTTATTAGTTATTTATTTAAATAGCAGTGGTGGAAACATGAAAATATTGGTTTTGAACTTCGGACACATCTTCACATCTGGCTTGCCATAATACTCAGATGTTTTCAAATGGAACAAAGTGTCATGAAATGTCTCCAGTTATAGTTCATTTTTAATTTATTTGTAGTGAAACGTTTTAATGAACTGGGTTTTTTCTGGCAGATAATAATGCTTCAAATAAGTTCAAATACAGTATGTACTGAAACACTGACTATTTTTATTTTTAATAAATATTGATTTCTTCAAGTTCTGTAGTTTTTCTGTTTAAATATTAAGGCCTTTCAGACAATGTCCTGCACATCTGTTCGTTTTGTCAGTTTACATCTCCATATTGGAAAGTCAATCACAACAAAAATTCTATCATACAGTTGTGATCATATAATTGATCATTATGAGACTACTTGTGTAAGTACTGTTAAATAAATAGTTAATAGTCCTTATATTCCCTTGAAATTTGCAAGGACAGATGGAGTGCAGCATCTGCTTTAGTATGAAAGCAAGATAGTGTTCTTAATACGTACAGAAATTAGACATGGGATACAGCAATGTTTACTTGTACAGAGACATGAAGTTGAAGTGATAGAAAATGAAGGCTAAATTAGAATTGCTGCAGGACAAAACCTTTATCTTTGAACTGGTATAATCATTATACAGATGACATATATCAGAAGCAGTTTCATCATCTTAAAAATTGTGATTTGTATTATTACTATGTTTTTTTTCTAATTTTCCTTAATTTATTTGAAAAATCATTGGTTGCACAATGCACAGTTCTGTACTCAGACTTGTTTCTTGTTAGAAGAGCAGTTAATTTCTTGAAAAATTAGGCCCAGAATCTTTTACTCCAATTCATTTATATATGAGTGTAGTATGTTTCTTTAAAATGTAGTTGTGTTTTCTGCTCTTGATCTATGTGATATTACTAGTATTTAGAAAAAGAGAAAAACAAAACAAAATTCAAAAAAGACCTGTCTGGACTGATTCTGTTAATTTTCTTTTTATATTATTTATGTAAGTTGCTGTAGCCAGATGGTGCAATGATAGGTTTTATAAGTTGTAGAATAAATTTAGTTGTAGATCAACTGTAAGTACCTGAATTAAGATTACATGTAAAACCTTTGTTTATGAAATTTTATACAGCAAATAGCCCTTTATAAATGATGATTGATCAGAAACAGTACATTTTTTAAGAAGACACTCAAAATCTTTGAGTCTAGGGGTCGTTGTTAGTGATTAAAATTGTTTTTCCAATAACAGCTGAATTTATAATTTGCATGTGTGAAAGGGTGATTCCAATGTAAATATTACTGTTATAAAGCAGGTGAACTGCAATTGTGTTACCATTATCAATAGGCCAAATGTTTTTCTTTAGTAAAATACCTGAGATGAGAAATGTACCTCTTATCTGCTGGTTAATGTCTGTACTTCTCTTTGGGGAACTAATTTAAACACTTCATGAGAGATTGACATTTTCAGTACCTTAAACATCCTTAAAAGCTGCTTTGTTCACTGCAAACCATATTTAGTATGACCTCATAATAATGTAGCATACCTCAAGTGTCATGCCTGTCTTTACTATGCACTTTGGAGCTGTGTTCATCTATACTAGACAACTGCACTTCAAGGAAAGATTTTTTTTTTTGCTTGATAGGCAATTAGCAGTAATTAGGAAGATTCACTTCAGTAAGGTGTCAACATGAGATTGTTTAAAAAAGTTGAATGTCAGTGGCTTTAAAAGAGGGTTCTTTTCCCTGACACATAGGTATGGCATGTGAAACATGAAATGTTAATTTAACTTTTCTGCTTATTATTCATGCACAATATTATTTTGTCATTCAGATACTACACTGACAGAGTGCAAAGGGTGTTAAAATAGTGCTGCTGGAATAAAAAGAGGATTAATCTACCATTGGCCAATTAGCCAAAGGGTACTTAATGGTCTCTAAAGGCTACTGAAGTCTAACAACTAGCTAAAGCACTGGCAAAAAGTCCTCTACATTACCTTCATTTATTTGACATTTTTGTGGAATAGTCAGCTCCTGATAACTGCATTTGGGTAAAAAAAAAAATACTACTAAATGATTCAGTAGATTTTACTGAAATTTCAGAAGGACAAATGACAAATAAGTTCTACATTTTACAAGAAGTTTGTCTTGATTTTGGGGGGGTCTTTGTTTCAATTTAGGGATGGGATATTAAGTCACTGGAGACTTCTGTTTGATATTTTGTCTTCATGACTAGAATACCAAGTAATCAACCACTTACAGCACTTGCATGAAAAGAACTTTGATCGAAGATTTGAAGTTATTTGCCTTTTCTCTATATGATCACATTAAGTATTCACCATAGCTTTATAGTCTGGATTATATCTTTTCAGATAGCTACATACTACTTTTATTAATTTTCACCTTTTTTTTTCCTATGACCCATCAGGCAGATTCAGGAGCAGTGGGATTGACACAATAAATTGAATGTTGAAAATAGGTTTATCATGTTATAATAATATTTGAGAGAATGAGTAAAATCATAAATGCCTAGCTCTTTGCCTGCAAGCATGCTTTGAAAAGTTCTGTTTTACGTGAGCAACAAGTCTTGCTTATTTTGTATGTTTTTCATGATCAAGCAGAAACTGTGCAAAAATAGTGTTCTATGTAAAACATTTATGGAAGCACTGTTGAATTCTAAGACAAAACTTTGTATAGGAGCTATGCATATAGCAACTGTATTCTATTACCTACTGTAGGAAGGTTTCTTAGGAGAAAAGAAAAATGAGTATTAACTTCAGTTTTCTTACAGACATAGCGGTGTTTGCATCTGCCAGGATTTTAGGGTGGGAAGCTTCACAGAAAATGGGATTTTTAACATCAAAGTATATTAGCTTCAGTTTACAAAATGAGTAGTAAGATAAGTTTATGTCACTGCTCAAAAAGTGTGTCAAGAATGCCTGATTTACATCCTGGTTTATAATTTTTATATAATATATTTTGCAATATAAATGTTTGAGATTGTGTGGCTTTAGTAACAGTACAGTATCAGCTTCTTCCAACAGAAATGTTATATTCATACATGCCAGTTGCACTAGAAGAGTGACTTCTGTAAAATGAGCTCAAAGCCCCTTATGGAGTGATTGTGATGTTAAAGAGGAATAGGCCATTGCAGGAACTTCCTGTGTTAACCCATTGGGCCTTCCACACAGCTGTCTTTCTGAGCAGAGAGTTTACAGTGAAAAGCCTTGCTGAGTCACTGGAAGTTTTATACTGACCTCATAGAAACTGAATTTTCATCACTTACTCCTTTGTGAACAGCAGTACAGGGTGTCATGGGTATACCAGGAGCAAGGAGATTAAGATAGATGGATGTTAAAATATTGAACCTATAAACATCTGTTAAGCCAAAAACACTCTGGAGGAGGTGCAGCAGACAAAGGCTGCTACATCACAGAGGAACAGCAGTAGGCTGCCTTTACCCACATCTGGTCTAGCTGATGTTTAAGATTCTTCTACCTTTCATCCTGGTGACCTCTTCCCCTGGAGTAAATTCTTTTTACTCTGTCAGGAGTAAAAAGATTCAGGATTTGTGTGTGTGATAGTGCATGCACAAAACTTTTGTTGTATCTGAAAAAGAAAAAAATAATTAAAAACTTGACCTAAAGTATAGGCAGTGGTGAAGAACACTAGGGTAATGAACTTGTTTCTTAAGTAAATGCAAGGAATATCTTCTAAGCATAAATCTCTTGATAGGGCAGGGAGGCTGCTTTTTACATCCCACATGGATTTACATAGGATTTTCTCAAAACTGTTCAATAGATTAAAAATAAAGAGTAATGCAGTAGAAATATCAGTCCTGTCGTACATTTACAATATCTACAGCAGTATTAAGAGACTAGTTATGAGAAATGTCTGATTGCAATTGCGTGCCTGTCTGCTCTTGTGGGTTGGGCTCTTGTACATCATATGCTACTTTCACTCCATCCATACTTCTTATGCTGTTTCGGAATTTATGTAGATTCTTATTTTAAAATACTGTTTTCTACTTGTTTAAGTGGTTTCTGTAACCAACTGTCATTTTTAGCACCTGTCCCATGAAGACCTTTTCTTTTTGAATATATTTGCTATAATTTTTGGGAATGTAGCCAGTGCAATTCATGTTGTTTTAGAACTGATGTTTATTGTCAGCAGCAGTAGCCTAAGAAACTTCTGAGAGTCACGAGCTATCTTGAGCAGATACAGGCATTTCTAATTTTGAACAGAGATATTGATCTAGCTATGATATTTTTTTTCTTTTCTTTTTATGAATAATTTATTATAGAGACACTGAATCATGAAATTCTGCATGTATAAATATTGGTTATACTGGACAAATTAACATAATCTTCATATTTTTCTATACTATGTCCTTCTGTATTACTGCTGGTTTTTCTTATTAAAATGGTCCTTATTTTGTCTTACTCTGCAAATGTAGGAAGTATGAGAAGAATATATCAGATTATGGAATAGTCAATTAGAAAATACAATATCGCTCTCTTGTTTAATAATGACAGCAGACACAGAAGGGAATGGAAAGATTAACTCCTTTACTAAGAACAGTACTTACCTCAGATACATATGTAAAATGCCCACTGAGTTTAGTAAGTGTACTTGGTGAATATGAAACAAATACTGTTAGATTTTTAACTTTAAATACCAGATGAATTTTTCTTGTACCCATGATATTTTTTAGGCTAATGCAAAATATACAAGCATTCTTTTCTCATTCATAATGGGAATTAATGTGACTCTCTTTTATCTGTATATATGATCTTCAGATTATTTTCATAGCAGTGTATGTTTTTATAAACACATATATATGATTGTTTTTTCCTAATGATATTAAGCTGTATAAAATCTAATTTGTAAGTTAAATAGGAAAATGCTTGAGAGTAGAATACTTAACTTTCACTTTTTTGTGGATTTTTTTGTTTGCTTTTAGGAGTTTTTTTTTATGGGGTTTTTTCAGGGGTTTGGGATTTTTTGTGTGTTTGGTCTTTTTGATTTCTGGTTGGGTATTTTGTTTGGCATCAGCATATAATCAGGCACACATTTAGTTATTTCAAGCTTTCATGTATCTTCTCATGCTTCTGATCAGGATTCTTCACAAGGTAAGGGGTTTTTTTGCGTTTTGAGGTATTTCAATACCACTTTGTACGATTGTTTCTTATGTTTAGCTACTGTATTACAGTCTTATGTGTAATAATAAGAGAGCATTTTAATAACCCTTGTAAGGAGCAGAGAGCTGTTAGGCCATTGTTGGCTTTCAGCTGACTACAGTTTTGTCAAAGTTAATCACTAGCATGGAGGTTATTTCTGTTCCCCTTTTTGCAGAACAACATTCAATATTATTTAAATTAAGGCAATTTTTTAAAACATTACTTCTGAAAGGCGTAATGTGAAATATGTTAGTACAAAGATTGAATAAGTCTTGTTGGTTGTCGGTCAAGTGCAACAAGACTGAGAGTTTGTTTGCATGATATTTATTTGAACTAAATCCCTAACAAGGCTTGTCTGCTAATTGGACTTAGCATTTATGTTGCTAAGTGAGAAGCATTTTGGCTGCAGTATAGGGTGGTAAGACCTACCCAGTGGAATAAACAACTAACATCTGTTATCCTGTCCTGCTCCAGCTTGTCTTTTACCACTTAAGTACTTCAGCCCTAGAGTCAAGGTTATGGAATGTACAGCTCTCTGGCTATGGTGCATATATTGAAAGGGATGAAATAACACATAGGTAAAGACCAGCCAACCAGGACATGTTTAGTGCAGCTGGTCCACTTTGCTTTAACCTCTACAAGCCCTACAAATATCAAAACAAAAGCCAAGAGAAGGGTGTATGCTTTTTAGCAGTTGTCAACACAGCAATTCAAGTGAGCTTACAATGGTCACCATTAAAACAGATTTGGCATTTAACTACCCTTAATTTGCACTGGTATCTGAGACACCATGGTATTTCTTCATATTCTGTGTAGAAATAATTGCTGAATTCTAGGGAAGTTTTAGGTAAACATGTTTCAACAGTAACTGCTGTTACAGTTTTGTATGATAATTTTTATTTGCCGTAGTTAAAACTGCAACATATTCAATTGAAATGGAACTAAAATAATTGCTTATTTTCAGTGGTGGTAGATTACTTTTTTCTGCCAGATTTGATCTTTACCTGTGCTACAGAATTCAACCAACAGCTATGCAATGTAATTACAGGTAATATGTACAGTTTCATTCCTCTTGAATGCTGAACTGGAAAAGCATCTCATATCATCAAGCAGAAATATTGTTAGGGTGAAATTGTGATTGTTTATTGTCCTTGTAAAACAGACTTTGACATCCAACATGGCCAAGTGGCAACAGGAGAAGGAAGATCTACAAGGAAAATTGAAGTTGAGAGAACATCTGATTCCAACGGCTGGCAAGAATGAAGCCACACCAACTCCTTCAAAGAACATTGATTTAGAGAAGAAACAGCTGCAGTGCAAACTAAAGGTGACAGAACAGATAATCTAGTGCTGAGAATAATTTGTATGAGCAGTAGTTCATAACTGGGTCAAGCAGGCATACATATACTCCCATACACCTACCATTTGTATATCGTAGCCAATGATTAGCAGCCTAGGTGTTAGATTGCCTTTGATGGTAAGTAGCAATCTAGTCAGAGACAGAACTAAGAGTTCTAAAACAATGCAGATCAAATAGGACAAACAAGGAGCCTTGCTGGGTTTTCACACAATGATTAAGTAGATCTTGTTGGAAGGTTCTGTGAAATTAGTGTGATGAGAATTCAGTTGATTCTTTTCTTAATCTAAGAAGGAGAAAAGCAATAGCTGTCTGTGAAAGTGGAGCAAGGAACTTGAGCTAATGGGGCAGCAGTGTTGCATGTGTGTCAATATTGTCTTTGTCTTCAGAGAGGCATTTATTATTTTGAATTTTTTTAGATTAACTGGTAGGAAAATACTGACGGGTTGATGATTTCACTTTTCAGTCTCGGGTGATTTTGTTGCATGTGAATGATGCAGAGACTTGACTGTGTTGTTCTGAAAGCTTTCTCAGCAGATGGCTTGGCTCAAACATATTAATTTCTTCTCTTCTCACTGGAGGAAATATATTTGCAACAGTATGTCTTCAAGGTTTTTTTTTTTCCAATTGTGTTCTGTTAAATAGTAGAGGAAAGAGAAAAGGTCAAAATGATGCAGCTTCATGCTGCTAGAAGAAACTCGACAGTAGCAAGAAGTCTGCCAAAGGATCACCTAGGAGAAAAGGCTCTGTTACATGGTCAATGCAGCTGACTCTAAATGCTGGATTAGCTGTGCTAGCACATGAGGTGTGGGTAATGCTCAGACCTCTGAGCTGTTGATGGTAATCATGGTATTACAGATCATGGCTGCTGCACACTGGATGCATAACATCTAAATTCAGGGACTAGTAAAGGTAGGTCACATTGATAAAGAGATGAGGCCAGCAGGGAGTAGCCATGAAAAGGCACGTAAATTGATCTGCTTTAATTATGAGAAAGAGGTCTTAAAAACATACACACTGTCTTCTTGAGTATTGTTTTTAGGTTTGGGATTGAATAATCTGCTTCTGTTGCTGTTAATTAGGGTTGTACCTTTTAGATGAGTATCTTCGTTATCCAGAAACCTAGCAGACAATTGATCTATGCAGGTAGGAAAAATAAAAAAAAATTTTTTTGGCTTTTTTTAATATCTTAAGAGGAACACCCAAGTTAGAAGCGTACTCTATTTGTCTGCCAAATGTGAACAGCAAAATAAATTGCTGAAAAATCAAAGGTTTTTTGTTTCTGCAGTAGAGGAAATATTTAGCAAGCGTATATAAATCTGATATCAAAAATACTAGCATGACTTTTAATTCCTTCTTAAAGATACATTAAATTTTTAAGGAAAAAATAAATCATGTATGCAAAACTATATTTAGGATGGAGATAGTCTGTGACCCCAAATGCTAAGTAGTAGAGTAAATTCACTGGTTTCTGAATTGGATGAGAGTTTTGAATATAAGGAGCTTAAAAACTACTTAAATCAAGTTTCTGAAATTCTTAACTTTATTTAAAGCTAGTTTAAGTCCTGCAAGTCATTTCTTAGCAGAAGAATTTGACAAAGGGTTTTTAATTATTGTTCCAGGCTTTCTAGCTGACTTGAAGGTGAGACACATAGTTATTCTCCTGAATATCTGAATGTCTAAGCAGCAAAAGCTTTCCTTATAGCTCAAAATGTCCAAGTACCTGGCCTTACTGGTTAATTTTTTTCCTTAGCGCTGTCTTTGCAGTGCTTGTTTACATTGTATGTAATGACTCCTTGTATCTTTGCCAACAGGAAAAAATGTGTTAAGTGTGGGTGGTGAGTTCAGAAGCAAAGTACCGTAAGCATATGTCTTTGCCTCTGAATGTGTGCAGAGGCCCACCTAAGTACTCAAGTTCATGTCTGGTGTGTAAACCACGTAGCTGGGTGCTCTGCTTTACGCTAATGGAACTCAAGCTCCGCAAACAGCTCTCAGGAAACTCCGGAATATTCTGCTAGCATACATCATTTTAACAATTTTCTGGTTATACCTCACATTATAATAATAGTAAATAGACTAGACAAGTTATTAAGAACAATATTTTACAACTAACTATGCACACAAGAATATATACTCCCCTTGAGGTGCACAGAGTTATGTGCAATACTCCCATTAATGTTAATAGGCATTACAAGTCTGCACTGAGCAGAGAAATTCTCCTGAAGTATCATTGTTTACAGCATATCTGATCTGTTTGCTTGTTGTTTATACAGAGTGAGTAAAAAGCCGTAGTACAGTGGTTAAATCCATGTACATATTGGCATATATATATTTGGTGCGTATGCTTAACATGTATCTTTTGGCAACACCTTTTGGAGTTCTGAAATATCTCTATGTGGTGTGCTTGAGCTGCCATTTCAGCAATGGCATTCAATGCATATGCTCAGATTGCTAAGATGGCCACTTAGTTAAATTTCTTTCTTTTTTTTTTTTTTTTTTCTGTAGAATGATTCAGTGTTTCTGCTTTTAGATCTTGGGTAGATGATACGTGTAATTGCCTGGCGGAATAGCAGCACTTTTTTTTCTTATTTTATACAAACGAGGGATGGCCAACACTGTATAAATGTCCTTCACTGGAATATGTGCCTGAAAATTAGGATCATACCTGCTTGTTAGTGAAACGTAGAATTTGTGTTAGTACAGACAAATAGAAATGTCTTTGTCTTGTGCTTTGAATTTTTGGAGACATTAAAGCAACCACTCTTGTAAATTGTCTTGTATTTCTTAATACTTAAGATGAAAGGAATTACTGGACATTCTAGCTGTATAGATATAGATTCCTTGCACTGTAGAACTGTACCATTCAAAGATGTAGTTCAAATGAAGATCCAGTTTTACTTCTCTTCTGTTACATTTTATTCTAACCATGCTATGGAAGAGAAAAATGTGGTCCTGATTGGTGCTTGCAAGTGTCCAGAGAACATCTAGTAGCCATGCATTATTAGAACAATGGAAATGCACTGATTTTAATCATATTTTCCAAGGAATGTAGTTCTGCTTAAGTGCTTCTAGAAAGCACTCCTTTTATACCATCTAATTTCTAAGAATCTTCACAAAATACATGGAAATTTACTCGGATAATTTTTTTTTTCAATATTTCCTGTTGGCTGTGATCACATTCGGTCTACTTTATTTATATGCTAATATTTTTCAGTATAGAATTCGAACACTGAGATCGCTAAGCAGTCGACCACCATTAAGTCACTGAAAAAACAAGTCCAGGAAAAAGAATGGATTCGGGAGCTGCAAGGGAAGGATGGTGCCCCTTCTATCCATTGTGTCTGGTGCCACCCAGTGGCAGCTGCAAAATTGCTACCACGTCAACTATTCTTTGATTCTTGAGAGAACGATGCGCTCTTTTTATTGCAGTCTTGCATAGTGTTACGGGGATGTGTTTGAAACTGGAACAGTTTATGCCTAAATTGCGGTTTTTATAAACTGGTGCAGCTAGCCTCAGTATCTGTATGGCAGTAAGAATACCTTAAGTCGGAACTCAGGCTGTTTTATCCTTGATGTAAGTCGAAATGAATTCCTCAGCACTGTTAAACACAGTCTTTCAAATTCAGTAATTCTTTGCCTAGGGGCTAAGAGACATGTCAAGGTTCAGATGCTTAAATAAGATTAAATAGCTAGTCTTATATTCATAAAAAAGTTCAAAAGGACAGTTGTATTTGTTTCTATTTGAATTTATTCAGGTCTGTTATTCATTTTGAAATTCAAAAATTGTCAAATACACAACTGATATTTTTATTCTACCTACTGTAACTGATATAATACTGTTCTTCAATTATATTTCTATGTCAACTATAAAAAAGCTATGTGTATCTAAATTTCTTATCTGCCCATGATTTTAACTCCTCTAACCCTTCTGATTTTTTAATTGGAAAAAGAATGCAGTTTGCTTATCTGAAAATAGTTCATCTGAAAATAGTTCATTTTAGAACCCTAAAAATTATTAAATTGTAGATTGTTTGTTTTTTGTTTCAAAGTGAATTTTTCCACCATAAGATTTCAAATTTAAAATAGTTATTGGGTAGCATGCTTGCTTTATAAAATAGATATTGGTTTTTTATAAGCTGTAAAATATAATAACCAAAATAGCAGTAAGAGTATAAAGGTGGAATAGATCAAAGAAATTTTTAGATGCATTGTATTACTGTTTTGGTTTTTTTTTTAACACGATATTGACATTGTATTAAGAGTGCTGCATTCCTGAAAATACTGCCATTCATTTTGCTTTCACTGGAAAAAAATCCGCATATCTGGACATATTTAGGTATTGCTTATGCTTATATTTAAAATATTAATTTGTGTTGTAATAGTATTGTATAAGGCATAATTTTCTCATTGAACAAAGATTACTTAATTGTACATGAGAGTTTTGGGGGTTTTACAAGAAGTTTCTGACAAAAGGTGATGTTATTTCTATGTTTTGCATTTTATCTCATCTGACACACAGGGATAGAGTTTTTTCAACTATTTCCATGTATTACTCAGTTGGAGGAAAGAAGTCTTCACTTTTTCGTTTTCTTTTGAAAATAATTTTGCAAAAAATAGTGTTTGAATGATTGTTTGAGACATCAAAGGAATTTAATTAATTGATTTTTGTGAGCTCAGCAGGTTTGTTTTGCCTTTTTTTTTTTTTGATAATAGTTTCAGCATTATTGTGATTTCAGTTCCAACAAGCAAAATTCAAATCACAAATATAGTGCATATTTAGAAAAAAGATCTGTTTAATAAGAGACTGGAAACTGGGTTTAGTACTTGAGGATCAAGTAAATTGCAAGAACTGCATCAGCACTTATTTTCGAAAGAATTGTAATGCTACAGGTATGATAGATTGTCTACTGCCTTTATACCTATTAGTTGCACATTAACCAAATTTTCTAGCAGTGATATGCAGTCCAACTTCTTCCTCTGCAGAATTTCTGAGTTGGAGAGGGATGTTACTATGAAAAGACATTTAATAGAAGACTTAAGGTCTTGCCTAAAAGCAAATCAAGAAAATGAGAAAATCTTAATGGAAACATTGGAAAGTCTTGAGAGAAAGGTACTTCTTTCTTGCTATTCCTAGTTTTTGAAAAAACAGAAGCTGGTGGATTTACAGAAGTTATTTCAACACACTATACATATTAAATCAATATATTGCTTAAAGCAAAGAACATACAGTTAATTGAAGGGTGTAATACCTCCCACTATAATTTGTATGAAATCAGTATATGGCGATAGCTTGAATGGATTCAGCATAATTTAATTTATCTTTGTTATAGGTGTAATTAAATATTAAAGCATTCAGAACACACCGTAGCAAGGATCTGCTGTAAGTAGTGGGATTTAGTTTTATGCACTCTAAGTTCATAAAATATAGTAGACCTGAAACAAGGGCGATTTTACATGACATATGCTAATGAAGTCCATGCACCTCTCCTGGCTATAGTAGTTAAATGCTTTAATATGTTAATCTATTTTCTACTACAGTGTTATGAATGATTCACAGTTCTTAGCTTAAAGTAATTCTAACTGTGTAGGTAGTGCTTAACTTCTGTAGCAAATTATTTTCTTCTGCAAAATTTTAGGATTATTTCATTGAAAGTAAGAGAATTTGTATATGATTTAGCATATTTCTGTTATCCGACTGATGCATTGCACTTTGGCCTTCAATGCCAGAAAAAGATCATGATGTTTGGTTGTCTGTCAGGTTATGCATCTTATGACCCCAAAATAGAAACAAACAACCTGCCAGTTTGCTTTTGTTTGCCTAAAATGCAAGTGCTTGCCTTAGTGACACAAGCACTATTCCTGCTTGCAGTCGTACAGCATTTTCAGCTCCAAAGAGAGCTAATGTATAACCCTCCATGCTAAAGATAAGCTGTTACTAAGAAATCCACAACAAGAAAGTGAGAACGTCAAGAAAGCAAGGGAGCTAAGGTGTGACATGAGAAAAATACCTGGTTATGGTTTTGGATAAAAGATTTAGCATAGAATAATGTGATTTACTTCTGTGCTTTGACTAATTGAAGCACTGCATTTCCAAAGAATCATATTCCATACATTATTTTGATTATTCCATGTGGAAAATCAGCTTGATAAATTTTACATTATCTTCAGCAAAATATCAAAGAAATTCCCTGTTACTCAATATTGTCAGGAAAACTTTGTGATTAGGGTGCTCAATAGGAAAGCTGAACAATTTTTAGGAGCATTGGTTTTTCTCATTTTTACCCCCAGTCAGTGTTTGCATTAGATATTCATTATCTAAGATGCTTTACAGACTATTAACATATAGTTCTTTTCTCAGCTGAGTTTGAATTTATTTTTTTATCTCTGACAAAAGAAGTCAGTTGAAATTGTAGTTTACTCCCTTTTGCAAGTACTGTGAGCTTAAAATATATATGAACAAACAACTCGGAGCTTTTCTTTATATTTAATGCCAGTCAAAACCTTATTTAATAAGGTGGTGTGTGAACTGATCTCTACTGGATCAACAGTAGAGGTTTATTAAAATCTGCAATTTCAGAAAAAGATACTTCAGTAACATAGTTGTATATTTTTATGTAATATGGGTATGCTTAGCTCTGATTTTATTCAAATTTTGAAGTTTTCTATCTTGATAGTCAATGCTCTTTCATTATTTCAGGTGACGGCACTGGCTGTAAACAAAAAGTTTCCATCGATTCAATGAAACAAAGGTTTAATGTAGCTTTGAAAGAGAAGTCTCAGTATGAGCAGATGTATCACGAAGCTAAAGAAGATTTGGAAAAAAAGGTATAATTAGAGTTTTGATGGCTCCACTGTGGAGTTTTTTCACGCCTCACTTTAAAATGAAAAGTTGCAAGGTCATCAGCTTAAACTTTCAGTACAGAAAGGGGGAAAATAGCAGAATAATGGTAACCTGTTTCTCTGATGTAATTCAGTCACACTTCTGAAATTTGCATATGTTCTGAAACATGGACATAAGGAGTGAAAGTGAAATTACTTTTTGCCATGAAATTACCTACTATATGTTGCAAGTGAAGTATTCTGTGATGTCACCTATAGTGTGGGAGGTTGTTTATACATTCATTCGTTTGTAATCTACCATACCTCCCCATCAGCTTTTATCATAGCACTGCTGTGTCTCTGTGGATGTGTTTCAGAAGATTACTAAACTAGAGAGAAAAGTGATTGAAACTGAATGTGCTATGACTGAGCTTGAAACTGCTGCATCTCAACTGCATGGCTTGGCTAAGCAGAGTACCCAGGCTTTGTGAACTCTACAGAAAGAGCTGCTGCTCACCAGTGACAAAGTTAGAAGAGTTCAAGACATTTGTGAAGGTTTGAATGTTAATTTTCTTTTGAGGGTTCACCTGAGAAAAGTTACTTTTGATTGAAAGCAAAATGTAAAAGATTAAGCAAGGCTTGGATGCACTCCCTGTTCCAGAACAGTGTTTGTAGTGGCTGCAGTGTTCTGGTGTCAGGTCTGAATAAGGAGAAAGAATCAATACCTCTCTCCCAGACTTTTAAATACTTGTATAAGTTTTATTGGTCATCTTTTTATATATGACTGACACATACTTGGTCCCAAAACAAAGTGCTTAGTTGTGTATCAGGTTACTTTGCAGCAAATAAATTCCCAACACATTTAATATAATTCATATCTATCCGTTACAGTGAATTACTGCATTTTACATATGCATGTGCTTCTTGTTTTAGAAATACTATCTAAGGAAGCCTCTATGTTGCACAATGGAAAGCAGTTTTAAGAGCAGTATGTAGAATATTGTTTCCTTATATTCCTTCCAGGAAAGTGGTCACAGCATCAGCCTAATAGAGTTCAGGAAAGGTTTGAACAGTGCTCTTGGGCACACAGTGTGGCACCTGGACATGGTGCTGAGCAGGGCCAGGAGTTGGACTTTGATGATCTTTAAGGGTCTCTTCCAACTCAGAATATTCTGTGATTTTATTAATGTAGTATATAACTACTGTATACCAACTTTCAAAGAAGGTTATTGTTTATTAGCTCGTGAATCAGCTACTTCTCTACTGCCCTTGTATTTCTAAGAAGTGAGAAGTAGAAGTGAGCTGCTTTCAGGTATGTTTGAGCAAGGCTGAAGCATTCAGAGTAAAGAGTATTTTGATCCCCTGGAAAAAGAAAGCATATAAAGTCACTCTACGTGGCAGTGTTCAGACTTTTAGCATTTGCCTGAAATCTTCCCATGTTCAGTTCTGTTGCTAAGTTCATATAAATTTCCTTATGAAAAAAGACTGAACTATGTTTGATATTGCTTTAGAATCCTAAATTCAAGTAATTCATAAGCTAACTTATCTAAGGTAAAAATAATGATTGGGTTTCATGAAAGAGTGCTTGTTATTTAAAAATCTAGATATTTTATTTTTTAAGTTTATTATCAAAGTGATTAATATTTTCTGTTTGCCTTTTGATGTAACTGTTGAAAAAGAGGTATAAAACTGATCATTATGCCTGTTCATTCAGAAATATGCTGCCTATTCTTGAACAGACTATAAATTTTCATGAGAGGAAATGTGCTTTCTTCTAATTCTGAATGCATTCTCCAAGAGGAAGATATAGGTGTTCTTTCCACAGCTGCATGCTTTCTTTTGGCAAAATATGAAAAAGCCTGAATTAATCTAATGTATTATATAGTATTTTTAATTAAGTACTCCTATGTCACTGATGATGGAGAGAAGCAATTCAGTCTCCATTAAGACTGCTATGAGCTTTGGAATGCTTTCATTGAATAAAGTGAAAGTAGCAGTTACAGAAATAAGGAGGTAAAAAAATCATGCTATCAATATTTTACATAGTTCCATAATGAAAAGTTTTTTCAAAAATTAGAAAATGAGAAAGTAAAAGATCTTCTGTTCTCAAAAGTAAAAGTAGTGAGCAAGATCTATTATCAACTATTATCTTAACTTCATTCTTTGTTGAAGGAGATAGCAGCTTCATTGTTAATTACCATGAATATTCATCAGCATTTTCGTGGTTACACTAGATGTGAAAAAATGTAAATATGAAATTAGAATAAGAATAATAACCACCTATTTTTTTGCCTGAATATAAAGAATATATATGAATATTTCAAGTAACAGTTTTGCTGATTGCTGTTCCTCTGCAGAACGATTTTTTGAAAAGAAAGATAGTATCTATAGGTAAACGACTTTGTTTAGTTGGGTGCTAAAATCAGATTTTATTAACAATATACCACCATAAAAAGCAAAATCCTTACAAATTCAGTGGAATTTTGCTGTATACTATGTAAATCCTGTTAAAATATCTCCTGTGTACCTGATGTTATAATGAGATATTGTGATAATACTGTAATAAGTAGCAGAACTCCTTTCTCTTGAAGAGTACAGCTCTTCTTTTGAAGTCTGTTCTGCCTCGTTTCTTTTCTTCTGGATAGCTGTCAGGTTTTTATCCCCTGACCTTGATTCTCATTCCAGTTCCAGTAATTCAAATAGTTTTTTCTATATAGAGATCAAGTTTCACCTATATATATATATGTCACTTAAACAGGTTAACAAAATTATATGATCCTCCAATCTTTGTCTATCCTCCAATCTTTGGCTATTCTGGTCACTTCATAGGCTTTACTTGTTTTTTAGAGTGCAAGTGTAATTTTCTCCTCATTCTTAAACTGCAGTTACTTTTTGTACCTATTCCATGTCTCTTGTGACTTTATATACTTCTTTTTTAACATACAACAATTAAATTATTTCTGAGTTGCCAATGAGATTGCTGCTAGTTACAGCTATAAATGGGAGAAGAGGGGAACTTCAGAGAAGAGTGTGAGTGTTTATAGCCAGCAGTGTTACTTGCTTTTAAAGTTATTGACAATACAGAACCACAGGATCCTGGATCTATTTGGGTCAAGATAATAAGTTACAAAACCTAGGGAAGAGGTTTGTGGTAGAAATCTGATATACACCAGTGGATCACTGTAGAGGATGTGATGACTTACTAATTAAGCACATATTTGTAATGGAATGTAATAAAATATTGCATTACTGTGGTCTCCCACAGAGATTTGGACACTTTCACAATGAGCTAAAATCATTAGATTGTACAATCTAGTAATAATTTCCAAAAATGCTGAAACAAATGTTTGTAAACAAAGGTTGCTGTATTTAATATGTTTTAAGGGAGTATTGTATTTATTTATGTTGGAATGTGGGATAAGAATCAGGTATTTTGTGCAGAATGACTTCCAGAGGGAACCAACAGAGCCCCTGAAATAGGTTAATTCAAAGCAGTTCATTTTTCCAAAGCTGTTAAATGAGGAAGATACAGGCTAGTAGGAAATGTGAATAGAAATTGTGGACTGTAACAGTTTATTAAGTAACCAAAAAACCTCTGTTTCATAATTAGATGGTGAGTCCTTACAAATTATCTCTTTCATTTTGGTAGGAAAGAGAGCAAAATATTTAGAAATAAAAGGCAACCTAACAAAGTGGAAAATGGATTACAGAAAAATATAAACAACAATGGAATATAAAAGATGGATAAGATGCTGAAGAAGTCCAGAGGATATCTTTGGTAGCAAGGCCAAGAACAGTAGTAACAGGCAGGATTTAAAAATGTACTACTACTAAGGTAGCTATTACAGGGCAGATGTAATCTATCATTAGATAAAACAACTCTGTAACTGTGTAAAGATAAAGTGAATAAAAGTATAAAATAAATAAAATTAATATGATAAATTCATATGATGTTTTGTGTCTGGAATGGAGTAGGCTGATGTCTTATGAAGATTCTGCAACATCCTTAATCTATTAGTAGCCAAGAGAAGATTTTTAACATTTTCTAGAAAGAAGTAGGATTTTTGGGTTGAGAATTTTTATAGTTTACCATTTTATATAGCTGGTTAAGAAATATTTCTCTTGCCAATCCTCATTTTGAATAAGTATTTGAAGGTAGTGCGTATGTATTAGAACACTGCCTAGAGTCTAAAAGGATAATAATATTGAGTCAATATTCAGAAAAATAATTTTTTTATGTTCATTAATCTGACCTCATTTCTGAATAAAATACTGATAAGAAATTCAATTATTGAAGTATTAAAGCATGGGAGTATAGTTATACTTGATAGAGTACCTTTATGGAAAGCAACTTGTATTCAGTAAATCTGGGTTTTTTCTGGAGAATAGTACGAGTCAGTGGATAAAGGTTACTATTTGTTTTAATATACCTCTTTTTTAGGATGTCTGACTTACTACTGATATGTTCAGATAAAAAAAATAGCCTATGCAATATCAATAATGTGTTAAATGGATTAAAAATAACTCATGCAGTCAATCTGAAAAATAAATCATAAAATGTATGTGTGGTTTAGAGTTCTGTAATGACCAGAAGTAAACTTGATTATTAAACATTTTAATAAAATTCATATCCTGATAAAATTTTTCCATAGTATGTGTCAAGACTAAGAATTAATAATGAAAGTAGGACTGTAAATGTATCAACTAGGCCAAATAAAGCAGTTTTATTACAGAAAAATACAAACTACCTGGAAGAGGGATCAGGTGGCTGTGAGAGCACTTCAGGTGTGTTTTCTAGAGCTCATGTCTTTATCCCAACCTCCGCTTCCTTCAGCACCATAAATTCTCTTTGAATCATGTATTCAATTTTTATGGCGTACCATTGCTCAGGATTTTCTGTAACATGTACTGTCAGATCCTCAGGTGGATCTGCCAGTTATGTGAAGCACAGCATCCAGGGCAAAATTTTCTTTGTTGTGTGTTTGTAGTACTTGTGAGAACTCATGTAGAAAGCAACCATTGGATAAAGTTAAAAAATTTATATTAAACTGCTTTACTGGATTTCTATGGAAAATATAGTAGAACATACTAGTTTACTGCAAAACTGTCCAAATTCCTGCATGAATTCTGTTTTCCAGCATGTTCTATTTTTCTATCCGCCTCTAGACTTTAACTGACAGTATGTTTGTTAGAGTCTTTTGTAAGCCAAGACTCAGTGTCATCCGTCATCTGTCCCATTCAACTTGTTCATCAGCAAAACTCACTTTAATCTGTGGTGATGATGCCTCTCTGAGCATGAGAATATCAGAACTTTTCTGACCTTGAGAAGGATTGTGTCGATAAGGCATCTGTATTCAGCTGTGGTGGTAATAAATAGGTGATGGCAGCTGAATGTTTGAAATCAGTTGAGTGCACTTCTTACTTCCATACTACCTCTGTCATTTGGGACTTGTGTGCCTTCCGCTGAGGATACCCTCTGCAGCACAGAGCACATCTGGTGTGTTCTGGCATTGTTCTTGGTAGGTCTCCAGTACAACCATCTGATAAAACTGACTGCCAAAATCAAGACCCATGGCAGTTCACTTGGCAAGCTTAATGGATCTAAGTTGGGATCTAACACTCACCCTCTTAAGACAGCTGCCCTCATTTCGGCTACTCAGAGCTGGGCTTAAGCTAAGCACACTTCCCCCTCACTCTCTTGTTTGACATACATCTATGTTCAGCAGCCACATGAGTCAGAGGACTTATTTCACCTTGGCTTGGCCGAGTGGTGTTCTGCCAATTACTTGCCATTCAGTTTACTTTACATCCTGATATATATCAGTCTCTATTATCTTTATGCAGTTTATCTGGAATTCTGACATAAGTTTTGCCATGGCTCATTTCCTCACTGCTGTCTTGGGCTGTAGTACAAAATACAGGTTTAGGTAAGTTAATGCTTTTGTTGAAAAGTTTCACCCCTGAGTGAGCCTCACTCCTCGTTTCTGTCCTTATGCAACTTCCTCCCTACTCCGTTTTTGGAATGTCATCATAGACATTTTCTGGGTCAATTGTGAGCTAGTTCATGAGAATTCAAGTAACCTTCTAAAAGCCCACAACACCAGCTTTGTGTACCATAGAAGGTCAGAACAGGGACAGGTTTACATGGTTGTAAGCTGGAGATGCTGGGACTGCCCCTTAGTGGCAGTGCTAACTGAAAATGTTATATAAAACTTTTTCCTGTTGCAAACAATTGGTAATTAAAGACTAGTCATATTAAAAAATTCTATGTTTTGGCAAATTCCAGTTATTTACTATCCTTGTCTTTTTGTCTTGAACTGTTCTGAGCTGGTTCAAAATAGAGCATTGCTAGGTAATATGTTCTTCTCAGGATGGATGAGAAGAGATCGTGTCCTATTTGCTCTTTATCTACAAACAAAACTTCAGAAATATTAGACATTACTAATCGGGTTGGAAGGCATAATATGGGAAATATTCAGTTGGTTTTTATCAGGTTTACAATGTGAGAGCATCACAAGTACATTGTTACAGTCTTTCAGCCACAAAGTCGGTTTTCAGATAGAAGGAAATCCTTGCAGGTGACTCTCTGAATTCTCCAGTTACAGTGAGACAGCAAGAGATGTTCTCCATAGAACTTTGCTGTTGCTGAATATATCCTCAAACCCTGTGGATTCAGTTTTCCTGGCAGTACTAGTGCTCAAACATCTACTAGGCCCAGGATGTGCGGGATGTAATTTTTCAGATGGGTACCGAGATCAGATGCAGAAGGATCATTTGTTTCTCTATCTGAAAAAAGAAGCACATAATGGGCAAGTCTAAAAATAATTGGCAAAAACAGACTAAATTTTAGTGGAAATAGAACTATGATATGCTGTACAGATGAAAACTGGTTTATTTTGAAAATTTTATGCAATTGTATCTGAACTGTGCCAATTTGGAAATGTTGTTTGACCAAACAAAGATTTCTTCAGCGAGTCACTGGAACATTTTGCGAACAACAGCAGATATTATCACATAAATCAGCACTGTCAGTTTTGATTTGGAAGTGGACATCTTTAATATGACTTCAAGTTGCTAGAAAATTTCCCCCCCTGAGAACACTTGAGAGCCAAAAGATAAGTATATTTCATTTATTACACTTCGAACTGTCAACACTTTACCTAGAAAAGTATACCCAGAGTGATTATTTTGTATTGTGTGGAGTACATGATAAGTCTGCCAATCTGTGTTCAGTCAGAATCAGGTTAATATTTGATTCCAGGAATATGTTTCACTAAGATGAGAATCTGTATTCTTACCTGTAGAATACACACCTTAAAAGATGGGGTCCTATATGAAAAGCAAATTTTGTGTAACTGAGAAAATCTCACCATTACAAAAATTAGGCATTTATCACTTCTTCATTGCGCATGCTACTTCAAGAAAAAATGTAGAAACACAGCTTTTATTATGAAATATCAACCTTTCTTGGTTCTAAGAAGAAATTGGTGATAAATTAAGCTAATCTCCATCAGGATTATTCTGCATCTGGGATTTAAGCAAATTGAATCAGAGGCCTGAATAGTGACAGTGAATATCTATTAGACTGTAAACAGAATAATAGGCCTTGTGAATTTTAATGAATTAAGTGAATGGCTGAAATCTTATGGCTTACAGGAGGGCATATGGTTAGTGATACATACAGTGTGCCAGGAACAGCGTATACTGTAGATGTCTTAATGGAAAAAGTCTTGATAAATAAAATGGAAGAATAAAGAGGACGATGTTGAAAAGCATGACCATACTCTACTTTTTCTTCGCTTTTTAGACTTAGAAGGATAGCACTTCACTTTGGTTTTTGACTATGATAGACAAAGACCATAATAGATGCAACTTAAAATATATTGAATGTTTGGAAATCCTGCCTTTTATCTAATTCTGTATTAAAAATTTAGGCATGTTGATTTAGATGATTTGACTATGTCACCAAGTTGTAAGGTATGTCAGTTTTTGTAGCTGTGCATGTATATCTCATGCAAAGGTTAGATGCATTTGGGACATACACAGGTAATTTTGTTGCTAATGGTGCTATTTTCATTCTTACAGTGCAAGAGAGCCATTTTTACAGACCGTGACTCTATGATTGTAGATAGCATGTGAACAGATCTAGTAAACTTGAACTGGAGACTGTTTCAAATAATCTTAAAAAAAATTTCATTTGTGCCTCAGTAAAAAAAAACAAAAAAAAAAAAAAAAAAACCAGAGTAAGTTTAGCAGAGAATGAGATTGAAACAGGATCAGCTGTATTACCTGTGTGCTGCTCGGAGACTCTGTACTGCACTTCCTGGAAGTGTCTAGATCCATCTGGGATTTCTTTAAATGGATTGGAGCGACTTCTTTTTAAAGCTCTTACTCCATTCTCTGATGGACCTAGAAAGATGCTTTGTTTAAAGATAATGGCCAGTTTTGGGTCTAAAGAACAGAAACAATGTTGACTGGAGGAATGACTGGAAGAATTCAGAGGTGGACATGTGAGTACATCCTAAAGGCTCTAGGTTTGAAGTGATTAGAAACCCTTTTGGCAAAAAACCAAGAAAACTAGAAAAACTTAGGAAAGAGGAAAAAGGTCTCTAGTAATGATTTATGTAAGAGTTCATGTAGAAATAATTGTTTAATGTATGTCAATCAAATTGTTAAGAAAGCAAGCTGAAGCAGGGAGATCATAAAGCACTCATTCATGAAGAGGGTCTTGTGAAGTGTCCACAGTAACTTAGGGTGCTGTGAGTTAAGGGGATTCCCCAAGGCACATGCCAAAAGGGCTACAGGGAAGTAGGAAGAGCTCTAGGAAGACAGAATCATTAAGAAACCCAATAAATTACACTATTTTAAGAAAACACCGTTGCTAAGTTTTATGGGATTTCTTAAAAAATCTAAGTAATGCCAGAGATGACCTCTTAAGCTGGGTTTCAGACACATTTGTTTCAGCAGTGTAGTGGTCTTACACAGAGCATGATTTATAGTTATTAGGCTTTTTGTGTGTTTCTGCAGAAAGATAGCATAAGCTTAGACACTGAGCTGAGTGTCAGAAAATCATGGTGTTCTTCACATCTTGGTCACTGACCTGCTATGTGACCTTTGGAGTGTTGCTTCACCTCAGTATTTCTTGGTCTGCCCTGAATATCTTTGTTTTCTACATCTGGTACAACTGTGCTGACTTTGTCAGCCCTAACTGTTCAAGATAATAAACTCCCTAAGATCCCAGGCATCTCTTCCTACACGTGTGAAGCTCTAATTTCTGTCAGTGCCTTTTCTTCCCCCCTCTGTGTAAAGGTAATATATGAAGTTTTAAAGGAATGATGGTAGTTTTGCTAGTACCTGTGTAAATCAGAAGAAATTCTATTGAAACCAAAGAATTTACAGCAGGCAAAAAATTAACATAAATGAGGTAGTACTTAAATGCAGAAGTAAATATGACTTTAAATCATTATTAATAATATTATTGCCTATTTCACATAAATAGAATTTTAGAAAATATATTTTGACAGAAATATTCTGCCTGTCATCCCATGCTGATTTTATATATTTCAACTCATTCTCTGCTATAAAGAAAACTATTATTTTGTCTCTGTTATAAGTCACAAAACATGGTAATTGTGCTGAAAATTTAGCAACAGTACAATGAAAACTATGGGGTGTTTGCTGATACTTACCAACCAGCATCAGTCTGAAAACATTCGGGTCTACAATTCAAGTTTTGGACTGTCCTAAAGCTTAATGTACAGGAGAGATTAGGTAATTGTAAAGCTATAAAATTATATCTGACCATAGGTCTGTCACATTAGTAGGTACCTGCTGTATGTTCTATAAATGATGTGTCCAGCTAATGCAATAAATTCTACTTAAAGGTATTACAAAGAATGTTATGAAAAAAAGCAGATTTTTAAGACGAGATTTCAAGAATTAAGTATGATAGCTAAGCAGTCCTCAAGAGAGGATTAGAAAACAAAAAGAGAAAAAGCTGACCAGTGATACAAAGCCCCTTAATTTTTATTCACACAGGGAATTTTAAAACACATAAGTGTACCATTAAGAATGTATGGTATATTCTCAACTGAAATATAAACTATACTGTAATTGACCATAGTAAGTCCATTGCTGTATCTTTGTTTAAATATGCCTTGTTTTGAACACAATCTAAAATTAAAACTGTCCATGACTTAAGTCACTTGTCTATGTATTGGTAAATAAATTTATTTTTTTTTAGAACAATGTATTCCATTTGCTTTTCTCATAATATCAAATACAGGTTAAAATATTTTCAGTATTCTTCCCTATGGTTTTCTGCACCTGGAGGTGGTTAAGCAAATACAGTCAAAAGAACATTCTCAATTTTGTAGTCAGAAATATATGCCTATAAAGAAACCATTTTTTTAAATAGTTTTCAACCCAGAACAAATGGTATTTTGCTCGAGTGTGTAAGATGAGGTATTTTGGAGAAATGGGGAGCCAGCCAAGGAAGACCTCCACCCCTAATGGCAAGTAGGAATAGCACAATTTAAGCCAGCATGGTTTTACAAATTCAAATCTTGGCCTTGATAGGGATCAGATTATCAAATTTTGTGCAATGCAGTTACTAATTCCTGTCACTGTATCTTATAATTCTTATTGTTTTTTTACTTGGTTTTTGGGGTCTTCATACTGAGTACCAAGTTTTGTACGCAATTACTGAAATTTTCAGACCCTTTTTATACTGTATGACTTGAAGGATTTTCAGAAAAGCCACAATGGGTTTAGCTTTAGTAGTTGAAAAAGAAATACTGTGCAAATCTGTGTATAATTCTTCAGACATGTAGTTTGGGATGTTACAGAATTCACCTTTTCTAGTTCAGAGTCTGTAATCCATAGCTCAGAACCACAGAGAAGGCAGGGCTAGGCTGGGATGTTGGGCTGAAAACTGGAGATAGCTTTTGCTGCTAGGATAGAAGAGAATGATAACATTTTAAATTACTTAAAGTAATCATTCAGATCTTGCCTGTTAGAATCTTAGTCATGCTCATATATGTTCAGGTTTGCTTGTGTTAAATGAAAAATCAGGAAATTGTGGAAAATCAGGAAATTTCAAAAAAGGCTGTAGATGCAACTGTGATACCACATTATTTTTTACATTCAGACTGCAATTTATCTGTATTTATATGTAATGGAATTCTTTCTGGTCATTAGGTGAGGCAGTTCTTCCAGGCCATGTGTGCTTTCATCTTCCACTTATCTCTGTGAAGTTGTGAGCACTATTCTCTGTGCCTATCAACATCAGACTGTTTAATTTAAATCATATATATCAGCTTTAGAGGAGGTGTTTCTTCCTCTCAGATATTAATTATTTGAAACTTTGCATCTCTGCTAGCTTTTAGGTATCCCACTAATATTCTCTAAAATCACTAAATTCTCTTAAATTCTCTTTAAATTCTCTTAAATTATCTTTTTTATTTTGGGGGAGTTTAACAAATTCAATGTCTTCTTTGTTTAATTTATTCTTAATGGAAAAGATAATAAAATATCTTAATTCTTCCAAGTACACAAAACTGTGAGACACATCATGTTTGAACATGTGTATTAATAAATTCTGGAACCGCAGCTGAAACTGTGTCTGTTGACAGGTAAATAAAACCAACCCATCACCTTATAAATGTGGCCTGTGTGATATTGGTAAAATAATATTATTGCTACTTTAATAGTTTGCCATGGAAGTTTGAATACTGAACTTGGTGAAGATTGGGCTGTATGTCCTCTACATCTTTACTTACAGGGTGTCTGCTTAGTCTCTAAAAATGACATCTGTGAGATGTGATCTGTGATCTGTGAGAATCATAAGAATTAAATCAACATCCTCAGGCTTTCTCCTTCCCTTGGGTCAGAATGCTACATGTTATAGCCCTAAGCAAAACAAGACCATTGTAGTGGTCTGGTTTTGTGTCTTGTCCCTTTTCTGATAAAAAAAGGTTTTGCCTAGAAGGTGTTGTTTTTTCAAGGGAAGGAGCAGAAGTAATTTAAATATCATATATAAATATATTTTAAAAAATGAATTTACTATAGAAGAGTTTTAAGTCATACTGTGATATCAGTTTAAACATTATTACTGAAAGTATTTTGAAAGTCATTTTTAGAGACGGCATAAGGAACAAATAACTATACTTTCATTGAATGCTTATTTCAGCTGCTGAAATGGTATAGGACACCTCTTTGTGTAATTTTGTCCATTCATTCTGTTTCATTTTGTTGATTATGAGGTAATTGGGGTTGTAATATTTCTTTGCCTTTTGTGACATTAGGATCTAGCCTAACTTTAGGCCAGCAGTAAATATTCCACCACAGAAGCAGAGCTCTTTAAGCTCAGTGTTCAGTTCTCTGAAATTTCTCTTGTTATTCACAGACATCTTCATAATGTTTTTGACTCTTTAGGAAACTAACTTCTTTTTAGAAAAGATTTTCCACTTCAGTTTTGGTTTAATGCTTTGAACCACATCCATATACTTTTCTAATCTACAAAACAAGTGAGTTTCTAAGAACACATTACTTGTATCTAAGGACATTTTCCTATTGAACTACATACACAATGCTACATATAAAATTGCTCTGTACATTATATTCTTCTATGTGTTTGTGGCTGGCTGACCAACAGCTGCCACAAACACATAGAAGAATATTCCAACTTTGATGGCCAACAGCTGCGGTGGTTGGCCAGCAATGAAACACCACACAGTTCTTTGTTGACAGAGGCTTGCTCCCTTGCCCCAGTAGGACCAGGGGAAGAATAGGACAAGCAAAAGTGAGAAAACTTGTGTACTTGTGTGTTAGTAACAGTTTAATGAGGCAAAGAAAAGAGAATAAATCCCCCAAGGAATGTAGATCAATGCCTAGCCAGTCTCTGAACAGACAAATCACCATCTCCCTTAGATTTTATTGTTACATGGTGTGTGTGGGAAATGTCCCTTTGGTCACTTTGGGACTAGTTGTCCATCTCAGCTGTGATCCCTCTCTCCATTTTGTGCATCCCAAGCCCACTTGCTGATGTGGCAGCATGAGAAACAGAAAGAAACAGAAGACCCTGACACTGTGCCAGTGTTTAGAAATTACTGGTATGTTTTCAGCTCTGATTTAGTTACAAATCCCAGACACTGCACCTTAGAAGCTGTTGGAAGACAATAAACTACATCTCCATTTGTGCTGTAAGATTAGCCAGCAGGAAAAATACTGGTCTGGTTTAACAGATACCTTAGGCATGGACTTGTGACAAAAAAAGAGTGTAGCCTCTCTGGAAGGATGAACAGGTAATTTGGGGGAACTACAAAGATGCTGTCAAGTATGTGGAGAGAAAATTAGAAGGGCCAAAGCTAAACTGAACCTTAATTTGGCCGCTGTGGTTAAAGGCTAGGTGATCCTGAAGCTCTCTTCCAACTTTGATGATTCTGTGATCTCAGGCAGATGCAGCACACTGTTATTACTATAGTACAAAATGCAGTAAAACTTTAAATTATCCATGACTCGTGAGACATGGCCTCTGACATGAGATCTGCACCAGTGCAGGACTGAAACCTGGCTATACACAGGTACAGTGCTAGCTACTGTCAGAATTTGTCTTGGGACCATTAAGTTTTATTATGCTACAAACAATAATAGTATGTAAATTAACATGGTAATTACAGGAAAAAATTTTGGCATTGTCTTGGTCATAAAACATTACTTAAGGCCATTGATCAAATTGTGTTAATTCCAGGATCAACGAGTGTCAGTGTGAGTGTCAGTGTTTTGGGATGTGAAGGCCTTATTAATAGTGTGCTGTCAGGGTCTTTGTGCCACCAAGGCTTCTTTGAGTGTTTAATTAAATATGACCTTCTAATTGAAAGAAGAACTTTGTCTTTATACATCTCAAAAGTGGCAAAAGATGCATTTCTAAGAAGTGATTACATGCTGAGGCCAAATTTGAAAACAATATATTCTAAAGAATGAATATTTGAGGTAGTGAAAATGAAGTAAAAAGGCTTGTAATGGAGATATCTCAGAATTATTTATAACCCAACATCTGTAATGTATAAATAGAAATGAAATGGAGTTGGTTGGTAATTCAACAATTGCTAATGATTTAAAAGGACTAGGAACTCTAAGGTAATTTTGTTAGAATGATAAGCTTTTTTCCTTGTCAGATCAGTGGTACTTGCACTGGTCTGACAAGAAGCGATATAGATTCGTTTCAGGAATTAATCAAGAATTCCTATTCTAGTTGGCTGGTAGCAGCAAAGTGTGTCCCACAGGAATAACTCTGATAGTAACATCTAAGTTAGGAAAATGGCTTTGCTAACAAAATATCCTATACATTTGACAGCAAAAGAAAAAAAACCATAAAATCTCAAATCCTAGTGTTACTGGTACTAATAAATGCATTGTTATAAATCAGTATAGTACAGAAGTCATGCACCACACTGATTTCATTTTAGGTAGCTTGCATCACCTATGTATGCTTATTAGGTTAAAAATAAACAATTTTGAAATACACAGAGGGAAATGTTTTTGTTCAAATCCTACACCTACCTCCAGAATGTATTGGATCAAATTCTTAATCACAGAACAATGTTATAGTGCCTTCAGTACACTGATCAGGAAAACCTGTGTTGCTTAACTATTGAGTCTGTACTTTTGAGTTTGGAAATGGGTCTTTCAGTTTCTAAAAACTGAGTGGCTTGAAACTCAACCTTTCTGTATTGGGGCATGAACTGATATATAAATTAAATCACTAATAAGTAAACTATTTAGCGCATGAATGCACTAGCATATTATGGATGAGAAAATAACAGAAGAAAAAGCAACTTAAAATCATAGGAAGACTATAATTTTCAAGGCACTTATTTAGTGTTAAAATTTATATCAAAACATTATATCAATAACATGAAGGAGGGAGGTTCAAAAATAGTTAGTATCTCGGAGTCCAGTTTTAAAATCCATAAAGTAGCCTTATTTTTCACATATGCTTTGTGCTTTGCATATGCTTTAGTGTATTTGAACTGCTCAAGGGACAGAGGAATTGAAGTGCAAGTCCTCCATATGAATTATCTGCTGTGATTATATATAAAGTATACTCTTGCATATTAAAATCTATTCATTGTAATTTTCTCTTTCTGTGATTTTTGTTTAAACTTGCTTTTTCTTTATTCTTTTCCTAATTTTTTTCAATTTTTTAATTCCTTTTTTTTTAAATTGATGCTATAGATTCTTCTATGTCTTTCTGATACTTTTCTTTCTGGCACCTTAATTTCTGGAACAGTGGACTAAAGGCGTATCACACTGGAGTTGCAGTTCCTGAGTTCCACTGTTGCTATCAGCTTGTTCATTCATCATTAACTTCTTTTGGAATTTGGATACACCAATAACATTTATGTAATAATGTCAAATGACTATGGCCTGGCAATGTTTCTTTGTTTTCTAAGGCATTCAAGTGAATGCTTAACATTTTTTATTATCATGCTTTTTTTGGTCTGTTTTTGGTTTTTTGTTGCTTTGTGAAGCCTTGCCAAGTGGCTTTGCAGGTAATTTTCTTCCTATTTTGCTCCTTTAATTTACATTTCCTCTTTGCATCAGGTTACACATGTGCATTTTCTAGAGTGATCACTTATGCCTGAGAGAGACGTCTTTTTGAAACATGGGAAGCTGATTCAACTTGATTGAAATAGTAGGGTTGAATTTATTTTTCCATTGTCAAATAAATCTCCTATATGTTGGAAGAGCCAATTTACTCTTAGACCATTTCAAATGCTACAAAAACATGTCATTTAACTGTATTTTTTTTTTCATGGTGCATGCTTTTCTATTTGGGGCTCCCGCTTCTCTTAGTCTATTTACTTCTATGAGCTTAGTTCAAGTTGCACTTGGTCCCTGCCCATTACATTTCAAGTTTCTTCATTCCTCTCAGCTCTGCACTCACAGATAGGTTTATGTCTGAAATAGTTTGTTGGAAATTCTGTGGATGAAGGGACCCACACTTTAATAAGAAAATTGGACAAATTTCACTCTACTTCCTCTCCCCAGATTTGTGGCAGGTGTGTTTTTATTTTTAGTGATTAAATTTTAATAAGTACAGAACAATGTCAATCTGGGAAGTGGTGGGAAAAAAATGTTGGAATTCCATGAGTCTGCTGTGCCTTTGTTGAAATGTATTAGCAAATGCTCTCTAAGGACTGCTTCAAATACACTAGAGACTGTAGAATACTTTACCCAAAATACCAATATAATGGGCTTCATAATCCTTTAGTCAGTTTCTATGAGATGAAGGTATTCCGTAGAAAAAGAATTTTGAGGTGTTGATCAGCTACTGTTGACATGTATTGTAATAAGATGAGCTTCACTGGGATGATCAAAAGAAAACCTTCTTTGCTCATTTTCAACTCAGCCAAGGTGTTTGCTTTGACAATCATGGCTCTATTTGAGTCATGGAAGTTGAATATTCTAGGAGGATCTTCCGAAAATGGATTAGTACCATTGTTTGTTAACAATTAGTACTCTTGTTTGTTAACAATTTTTAAATAAAATTGCCTGGCTCAGCTTTTGGTGACAAATTTTTGTCATACTTTAGTTACATAAGCATTAAATCAAAATTACCTTTGTTATAAAACTGATGAATTACGTTGATGTTTAGTGCTATTTCATTGAACAAAGAACCTGAGAAACAGGTAAGTTAGGAGCTTGGTAGCCAGGACAGTATTGAATAACCCTCTCCTGTTGGGAAACAAAATTTCAGGTTTTGAATAAAGAGGTATACTGGTGTTTCTGCATGCAGAGAATGTCAATAAGCTTCAAAAAAAAAAAAATCTCTATTTGACCACACACTGAAGCCTGACACTTATGCTCTTATTTCAAGAACATTTCTGTTAGACTGGGTCAGGAAAGGATTTTGATTCTGTGGAAGCTGCTTTGTCTTACTAATGATGGCATTATAAGAAGAGTTACTTTGCTAAAAACATACCAAAACAGTATGTAGATTTAAGAACATTTTTTGGTTTACTGTATTAATTAATGTTTTGTGTTCTAAGTAGCATGTTATTTAATATTCCAGCACATATCCTGCTGAACCAATAACAAAGAATGAAGATAATTCCCATCTAAAGGAGGTTAGTCTAAACTATACTGGTTTTATCATCTTATTTGCACTTTAAAAAAAATTACAGTTGAGTATTTTTGCTTATGTCTTCTAGACTCTAACCAGAGAATTACATCTCAGTGTACAAAAGCTGAGAAAAAAAAATCGAACTTGCAAAAAAAGGGAGAAATGAAAGCATGCAAATGGGTCTTTTCCAAGAGAGTATTCAGTTAGCAGCATCTATCCTTAATGTTTCAACAACTGGTCTTTATGAAATACTACAAGAAGGAGATGATGAGGTAAGTTATTTTAAGGACTTCAGTAAAAAAGTCCAGTAAAAAAGATGAGAAGATGCTGATTTTATCCTTCCTTGAAGAAAAGGATTTGCAGGTAAAGACTGAAATTTCATTGTGCAGGATACAGCACAGAAATCAAGAAGGTTTTAATCTAAATGAAAAGGTCAGGTTAGAGAGTCGTAAGGTGGCAAGACTTACAGCAGGCATAAATATACACATACTGCTTTGAGTATATGTATGTGTTAGAGTTATTATTCAGTATTTTCTTTTTTCGTGAGGCTATTTGGCAGGATTGTATGTTTTAAACAGACTTCTACATTAAAGGAAACAAAATTAGAATGTATGTCTGGCTGTGCCAGATTGATTTTGTTGATACTTCCTCTCTGAATTGTGATACCTATTAAAGGTATTTCTGGTAGACAGATGGTTTCTGGGTGAATTCATAGCCTTTTTTGTTGATTCTATCATACATTTTACTGTGAAATATTTGATAGTGTTTCATCAAATCACTCTATTAAATAGATGCAGTGATGGGATTTCTTATCCAGATTTATTTAGTCCTGATCAAATAATATATGAAAAAGCCTGCACAGTTACTTCAGCAAGTGTCTAGGAGCTGGCCATTATTGGTCTGTAACAGTACTCTGGTGATGACTTAGATTGAGCTTTGCTGGAGCTTTATATTAAAGAGGCCACAAAAAGGAAGCTTTCCTGTAAGTGAAACAGCAGTGCATGGTATGTGTATGCACTGATAGGGATTACACTCATGAATACAAATAAAATGGGCTGATTCTTGCCCTGTTTACTAACATTTATACAACCCTATAAAGTGATTCACTTTGACAGAGTTGTCCTATGCTTCTCTCATTCCCTGAGTAATTTCTGCATTCTGTATCTTTTTGTTATAGTCACTGCGAATGTATGTCTAAAACATATAAACATACTTAACTATAAATATGAAACAAATTTATTAGACAGGAGATGAATTTACACTACACATGCACTACATATTCTATCTGTCAGTGCATAGACTCAGGCACCTTTTTGTTGAACTCATGCAATTTAGCCATAGATCACACATACACCAGTATTTTCATATGAAAAGAACATGCTATGCGTATTTCTAGAAGCATGCACAGACAAGGGTAGGTTTAAAATTTTAATAGAGCACTGATACTTGATGAGTATGCTTCAGACAACAAATTTTGCAAATGTGATTCCGACTTCCACATGCTCTATATCTAATGTATACCCAGTTATACATTTCCTTTATTGCCCCTGATGTTTTTATGTTTTTAGGAAACAGCAGAAACAAAAATGGAATTGGAAAAAGATAAAGAATGGCTACAGCATATACAGAAACTTCTTGAAGCACAGGTGCTCAATTTATATAATCTGACAATGAATTATAACTTCCTGCTCTGATTATCTACAACATTTTTAGGTTGTAATTAATACATTATATTTGTAATTATGGTGTTGTTGATGGTCTCAAAGTATAGTGTGATGAGTAATGTGAAATCCTTGTTTTGTAGCATTTCCTTTGTATTTCTCTTAAAATCAGAGCTACTGTGTAAAACTGAGAAGATGTTAATCAAGGATTTGTGATAACTAACTTTAACAGCAAACTTAAGCTAATATAACCAGTAAAGCAAAGCTGTTGAAAACCAGCACAGATCTTGGTAAATTGTTAATTGAATTATTGAAACACTGTATAATGCTCGCTAGAGTGAAAATTATCTGCTCTCTCATACCTCTTAGGAAAAAGAGACTTTTTTTTATGTGCCTTTAAAGTTACTAGTTGTTATGGACACCTGAGGAGTTCATGGGTTTCTGTGACCTTTTACTGTGGACCTGTTTCCAGTCAATTCATGTTTTCCTCATAGCCAGACAGCTGTTTATTATCGTGTCTTCTCGCATTCTCTACAATATTTTCTACTGAGACCTCGAGCAGCTTGTTAGTGGGAAGTAAATATTGATTTGGCATCCTGTCAATGCAGAAAGAATGAAAAAATTTCCACCAGAGGCCCCTCAAACATTTTCCTATCGACATTTTCTGGGCAGAGAGGAAAGCTGCATAGAGGATGACAAGTCTGAGACTAGCAGAAATCCCTGAGGGGTCCATTGAGACTGCTGCTGTGACCTGTGTGATACTTTTTCTTCTCTTTCAAGTCTTTTTTTTTAATACACACAGAGTCTGCTGGGATGCTCCCCTCTTGTAAGTGATCAAGGGCAGTTTATTGGCAGGTGAGAGCCCAGCTTTTCTACCCATAGTCAGCTTTTGTTTGGACATCACTGACAACATACCCTGACTCTTAAAACTTTTCTGCTACAGTTTTAGTTTTCCCTTTTATTTAAATGATGGGCATCTGATGTCTGGAAAGAAATAAAGCTTGATTTGTAAATCCAGTGTAAAATGCATATTCACTAGCATTGGCCCATTAGTGATGTAGTTAGTATCAGTTAAGAATGTGAATAACTGAAAATATTTTGAAAGCTATTTTAAAGAAACACACACAAGTGATTTATGTATTTAACCATCAATAACTTTTGTGTTGAGATTGTATCCTCTGACCAGATTTTTAACAAATGACAGGTTTTCCCTCTTTTAGTATCAAAACTTACTACTGTGAAGACTGCTTAATTGCTGCAGCATAGGAAATAGAAATATCAGTTTGTTTTTACTGGCTTTGTCAAAAAACCTGGCATTTTAATTAAACCTCATAATGCTACATGAAACTCAGCATTAAAAGCACAGTTATTTATAGTCACTTAATTGCCTTAATTTTAAGAATTATAAAAAATATATAAATGTCAAGATTCTGTTCACATTATAGGCTCCAAAATATGAATCAGATCCATGGAATACAATGAAGACTTCTTGTTCTGCTTTTTATTGTTATTTGGTAAATCGCCAAAAAGTATTAAGCAGCATTTTATCACTTTTCTTCATCTGCTATAGACAGAGAGCAAAAACCAGGGGATGGAGAGTGAAGGAATTGCTGAACAAAACCTGGTATATTAAGATTGCAAATGCTATGTAAGGATAGAAGACCTCATTGTTCTTAGCCACGTACGTTTGTGTACAAGTTAACAGTGATTTTCTGTGATTTTTGCTCCATCTTGTGGGGTTCCTCAGAAGAAACACCGAGGGTAGAAGTAACTTTTGGCAAGCAGACCATTTTTGGAATTGCAAGAGGATTATAGTGGTTTTGGGGAGCAGCCAGCTCTGCTTTTCATTTCTGTCCATGCTAAGGCATATGGATGGAAACAGTTAAGATTTCTTCATCTGTGTTTGAGAGCAGCTCATGGAACAGCTCTGTGCCCTTTAAAATGCTTTACTCATATGTTGCAGAGTTTGATTGTGGTTTCTTTTAGTAGGTTTTGGTAATATTTCTGATCAACAAATTAAAGCCCTTGGTGAAATGCAGGCTTTCTGCAGCCAGACTGCCTGCTAAGTGTTACATGTTGGCAAACTGTGCTACCATTTGCATCTTGAACAAAGATGCAGGATTGCCCTTTTCTGTTTTTCTAAGTAAACTTTCAGTGGAAAATTGCATCAGATCACTTAATATTGCAGTTTGATATAGTGTCTTTTTGTGCCATTGAGCCAGGACTTTGAAACATAATTGCCCAGCAGTATTGATTTAATTGCCTAGGTTTATTTGTGGAGTCCTAATTATTGACTGGAGGTAAATTTAATGGAGAAACCTTTATGAACACTGGGAAACTGCTGCTATTGCTGTTATACATAATGAACTGCATCATATCCCTTTAGATCATTCTTCAAGCTAATTTTATTCTACTATGACAGTACGATAACATTTAAAATGTCATAGACATTTTATTTTTATTACTGACATACACCATTTTACTGCTGCACTAGAATTTTGGGGGGGACTGAGTGAAGCACTGGTTGCATTTTACTGTCATTTTATAGATTCCCCTAAAGTGTAATGATAAAGGACACCACAAGTCTGTTTTCACTTCATCTGTACCTTTTTTTTTCATACTCTTACGACTTGGAAAAGTCTCATATCTGTCAACTTCACAAGATTATTAATATTTTACTGATAAATACTTTTGCATTCCTGAAACTAACAGATACCAGTCAGAGTTTGTGTCCTTGTTTTATCAACTACTATGTCAAGAAACTAGACCACTAATAAGAGGCTTATGATTTGAAAGAGACATCTCTGCATAGTGATGTTATAATGTAAACAAGAATCATATAATAGGAAAATACAGTCATATTATAAACTCAGCAGAGCTGGTAAAAATCACTTGTTGTCTAAATCTACATCTTGAATGACCAAGAAGTGGGGTTTTTTCTGCTATCTCTGTATTTATACAGAAAAACTCTAGACTGTTCTCACTAAAGAATGAAATAATAAAAATAAATAATCTCAATGATTTATTAAGATGATTTATTGAGATGATTGAACTGACCATGGGACAAAAGGAAAAGGTTCTCTGACCTGTGAAGAATTTGTATGTGGAGAGTTTTCACATGACTGCACAAAAATACCTGATACCTGCACATGTGTAGAGGCATCAGACTAATTATGCATAATTGTTTGGACTTGGGAGAAGTCTCAAATTATAGATGTTTAAGCTTTTAGTGGTTTATAATATTTACGGGGGAATAAATATGGTTATCTCAACATGTTTATTTATTACATCCTGCAAGGCAAGTCATGAGGCTTTTACCCACTTTATCACTCACATCTGAGTGTGTATGTCTTATTAATTGAGCCTGGCTCTTTATAGTAGTACTCTCTTCTTATAATCATAAACACTCCCCCTAAAACTCAAACAAAAACAATCTTTTGCCCATCACAGGAAATTTATGGCTAAGCCAAGAGGATGACTTCTTCTCATATAACTTAAACATGATTTCTTATACTACCCTTGGCTTTCATTTACTGTGACTTAGTGTAAAGCACACGGTCTCGTAAAAATCTGTTAATAATTTTGTGTGTGAGTACAGCCTGGCAGTCCAATCCACATTACTGCCTGAAGTCTCCAATAATTATTTTTTTAATAAAATGTGAATCATCTGCCTAAGTTTTTACAGCAGCACTTACCTCTCTCCTCATGCACTCCTTGGGATATGACATCTCACACTAACAAAACTGCTTAATAAAATTTTTCCTCACATGACTTCATTATGGGTCTAAAAGTCATATTCCAATAGTGAAAAACTCCAGAAAGGCTCCCTTTCTTCTATTCTGTCAGCACTCTTTGTGTAACACATCTCTAGAACAGGGTTGAGAACAGCACATTCACTAATCATCAGTAAGGATTTTCCCCAACCCCTTTTTAGGATTCGCACTGGCTTCTAAAGGCATATTCTGTTGCTGTCATCTGGGAATGGACACTAACGGCCACAGTTGTTTCCTTCCATATTTCTTTTTGGAAATTTGGCAAGCTTGTAACTTGCCTGCTTTGCTTTTGTTATTCTCTCTGCAGTCTGTGTGTTCATTGAACAGCTCGCATCCAGAAAAGTGGACTCACCCTTGTAGAACACCTGTGCACAATCACCACTGACACCATCACCAGGTGTTTCAAGTACCTGCACCTCAAACAGCAGCACGAGCACAGTGGAAAAGTCTGAAAGTCTGAATCACATTCTGGGCACCATTAGCACTGATACCAAGTCCTGATTTTCTTCTCATTATGAGAATAAGAGCCTAGTGCTGTGCACTGACAATGCATTGTGGCATAAATCTATGTTTTATCTCATGCACACAAAAAAACCCTATATTATGTTACTCATCCTAACCTGAAAACAAGGAGAAATTGGCTTGGTCACTAAGGATAAAAAGCACATATGTATTTATATGGTGATGTATATGCAGCCACCATGAAGGAGAATAAGAGAGAAGAGTAAGGCAACAACAATAAAGAGAAACATTAATATATATATTTTTTAATTTTTTACTTTCTTTTTTAGTGATTTTAGGATGTTTTAGCTTTTGGTCCTAGTGCTTAGTTTTATTTCATATTATTTTTTGTTGTTCACTTAAATCAGTCTAAGGCAGCTCTGCAGTGTGTTTGAATTGTATTTTGCTGGGAAAATGTATTATACTGATGACCCACATGGGGAGGTGTGAAACAGTTGTAACCACTGATTTGTATATTCCAAAACCTAAATACTTTTATATTTATGCTAACACATTTTAGAGTTTGTGAAACAGAAGCAAGTAATGCTACACTCTGCAAATGCAGATGCTGTGTCTCATTAGAACAAAAACATTGCCTTGCATTCATTATAATGCTTTCCACTTGCAGACTGGTGTATATTTATGCACTTGTGCTGACAGAGACTCAGTCATGTGGTTTGAGGTCAATAAATATTACTAGTTTGGTTTTTTACAGAAGGGAACTCCAAAAGAGGCAAATAAAGGGTCAGAATAAATAAGTGAGAGAGGGAGAATTACTGTCACTATTTCTGACTCTTTAAGATCACATAACCTTACATTTATCCAAACACCAAGATATCTGTCTGATAAATTGTGTAAGAAATATGCCTTTCACTCATATGCATTCCTACTATCAAAGAAGAAATTTGTAAATCTGGGAAGTCAAATAAATAAATTTGTTTTATTCCAGGTGTAGTTTGCACATTCAGATGTTGTGAAACCATACAGTCCAACTAAATACCACTTCTGTTAAAGCCTACCATAATTTACTGATTGAGGATCTCCACAATTAATGTTAAGTGGGTTGTGGCACAGATAATTCTAAAAAATATGAAAGAAGTACCATTCTGTATTAAAATGTCTCATGATCAGTGGTAAAAACAAGCTTTCACTCCTTAGGTGTGCGCTTAGCACTCCCTGAACTTGCAAAGCCTTCCCCAAGTTTATGGCAGGTTTTGAAGCTGGGATGAATGCTTTAGAGTAGAGATGACTTCAGTGGTTGTGAAGTTCTGGGGAGAAATGCAACTGAAGTTTTCCCAGATAGTTACAGAGTCATCATTAAAAGTAAATCTGACAAGATTCTATTAAAGATTAAGACTGTAGAGACCCTCCAGTTCTAGGTGTCTGCAAGAAAAGAAAACCAGAGAGAAACATACAGCACTTTCTATGAAACCAACAAATGTTGAAAGAATGACATAATGTTCCACTTTCAAATGCTCTTGATTTAAATTAATCACTTGAATGACAAGAGTTCTTGAAAGATCACTTTGCTATGACATGGAAGCCACAGAGAGTAGTGAGCAGCATGTAAAATGTAGTTAGAATGATACAAGCCAGAGACATCAATAAAAAGCCATTCATCTCAGGCGTGGCATTAAGGATGTGAAATGTATCAGAAATGGATGTAGTCAAGGTAGGCAAGAAGAATTAGAGACTTTGAGATAATGATTCAGTGTTCTCTTAGTAAACATACCTAGAAAAAAGGGAGAGAAATTAGAGTGAACAGGATGCTGGAGTTAGTGTTTTTAAAGCATAGTAGCAAGTGTCACAGAATTTCAGATAAGGTTATGTCTTATATTACACTGAATAGATTTGTGCTTAGTGAGTTTGAGCCCTCTATTCCCCAAAAAGTCATCACAGTAGCACACAGACAAAAGCTGACAGGTGTAGATGTCTTCTAGAAATTTCTTACCACACACAAAAGTTATTTATGACAGATGGAGACATGTCTGGCCAGCAAGCACCAGTCCTTGAAAATCCCCTTTCCTGTAGAAAAAGGAAATAATACATACTGTTGTCCTTTTTCTGTAACTACAAAGTGACTGTTGAGAAGCACTTAGGATGTCATTTTATCTCTTTACATTACATGCCTTCTATTAACAAGGTTTTCCTTTTTTAGATTTTTTTCTGACTTGTTAGCAATTATAAATATCAGTATATAGATTCATGTCTGTATATCAGTTCAAATGTTTCATTTTGTATTTGATGTGCTTTATATCTGAGGTTTTTATTTGTTTCTTTTATAATTTTTGATTCATGTCTATTTAGGAAACAAGCACTACTCTATCTGGCATAAGGACCATACAATTTTCTCTTTCAGATGGCATAGAGAAGTTAAAAAATGAAACTAGAGCAGCAATACTGAAGTGTGGAACTAGATAGAAATTCTAGATGGAAAAGTGTTGCTTTGAACTAAAGTTGTGAAAAGCAGAAAATGATGATTGGCCAGCAGCTTGTTCCACCAGCTTCTATATTTTACCTTATTAATTTCTGGTGGCTTTATAATGTAAAATTATCTCTCCTTCTGAATGAGCTGTTACTATTTGTGTAGTACTGACCCCTCACTCACCACTGTCTCACCATGTGTTCAGTAAGCTGACAGAGTTCTGTGAAGCTGATAGAGACTTTCCAACAGTGAAGGAAAACTGTCCTGTTCTCCTCTGGCACAGCCACTCGGGATGGAGCTGCCATGACCACTCTTCTATACTACCTCCAAAAATACTTCCCAGCAAACAGTGCACTGATATAGCAGGACTTTGAAAGAAAACCTCTTTAAGCATTAAAGCGATGACACTGAAAAATATACCAAATCTCCTTTGAAGACATTGGTTGTGCAAATGCATCTTTTATATCAGAGAAGTTAAAAAAGGTTTTAATTTTTCTCTGTAGATATGTCACTACAATTTTTTTGGTATCATGTTTTACAGAAGCAGATATTTGTGTCATATTCCAGTTAATGCAGTTGGAGGTTTAGGATTTTATTTTGCTTTGAGAGGTTTTTTTTTGTTGTTGTTTGTTTGTTTTGTTTTGGGGTTTTGTTCTTGTTTGTTTTTTGGGGTTTTTTTTTTTTTTTTGTTGGTTGTTGTTGTTGTTTAATTATTTACAAGGTTTTGTGTGTGAGTCTAAGGCAATTTGCTACAGCATTGAGAATTATACTGGTAGTTCTGTCTCATCCTCCTGAGAGTAGTGAACTTACACTCATACACTCCCATTTCTGCATGCCCTAGAGGTGACTGTAACCTTTTATTGATCAGCTGATTGAAGATAAATGACAGAGATGCTGGTACTGCAGTTTACATCATTAACATGGTCAGTAAAGCATGAATTGTTCAATAAGGAGTTTATCTTTTTTCATTTTACACTGCTCTTTTATCATTTTTATGATAGAGAGCAAATTTTCAGACACTAACCAGGCAGATGAACTTTAAAGATCAGAAATGTGTGTGTGGTAGTTGTCAGAACTAAGTGAAATCTCATAGTTTAAAGATATTTAATAAATGCATTTCACAAGAAAAAAAAGAAAGTTTAATGATCATTTTTCTTTCTCTGTTTCTTTTTCAGTTTCCTTTTGCCTCATACTTAATGAATTCTGTACTGGAAAAATAAAATGAGAAGAAGAAATAGGTAGAAGAGTGCAGGTCCCTCATGAAGCACACTGTATGATATTGCTAAGATTTATATTTGCAAAGTATGACTAAAATGTGTGCTGTTTCCTCATGTCTTTCTTCTTCTCATAAAGAACTGTCAATATGCATGTTCAATACATACACAGAAACCATGAACTAATTAATTGTTGAACAAGAGGAATTAATTAAATTCCTATTAGAAAGCAGTGTGGTATTTGATTCCTGAAGAGAAAAAATGCTGCAAATCAATGCAAAGCTCAAAATTATTTTCCTTTAAATGCAGTGAACACATGTGCAGGCTTTGTAGAGAGAGGATGTCTTTGTTATGACTAATACACAGCTGTACAATTTTGAAAGAACAAAAAGCAGCCAAGTAATACCTGATTGTTCTAAATCAGAACAGTACAAGTAGGATTTACAAAGGAACTGGGAATATCACTGCGATTTTGAATACCTAATTTCTTTTAGCTTCTTTGTAAAACCCAACTTTATGATATATGCTACATAAAACGATGTGATTTTATGTTAGAAAAAGTGAATGATTGTAGAATAAAAAATATTCTGTGTGGAGCAATACAGAAAAAGCTGTACTCACTCTGAGCGTACTGGAGCATAATGTGTGCAATGTATTTAAAAATTCAATAAAATAAAGTTTTTTCTGTTAAGTTTTTTTCACTAGTAGATCCAGTTCTTTCTCAGCTATTAGCAAGTAGCTGCAAGATCTCACGTGCCTTGGGGAGGTACTGTAGAGTTTTAGCCAGTTATTTCCACCAAGATTTCTCTGGCACTACTAACAAATAATTGCTGCTTCTTCACATTTTTGATCTTAGAGTTCGAGTTCCTCTGGATGAACCTACCTGACAAAAAAACAAGACACAAGTTTCTGAATTCAAGTGTTAATGTTTAGCTCTTATATATGTCTCATTTATGGATAACTAGTTGTTTTACAACAGATACCATTATCAATACTGAGTGGGGGAATCAGAATAAAGATCTATTTGGACTTAATTCGCTTAAATGAAGCATGAAACAGAGGTTTTCTGCATGTCAGTCCAGTGTTTTCCTAGGATATAATCATGTATCTTCTAATTGTGTGGGGTGGAGTTGTTCTTTGGCGTCTCTGACAAAAGGAAGGCACCTCCAAACTTCTGCTCAGTTGAACCTGGTGAACTCAGGAGCTTGAGAGAACTTTAATTGGGATTAGAGAAAATCGTGGAAACATACTCCACCTACACCTGTAAATTAAGACTGGGAACTATCCCTGTATGAAAAAACTGCCACCTCTTTAAGAATGGTTGATCAATGCAAGAAATAAGGGCCATCATATGAAATTGTGTGGTGATATATTCAAGTGAGCAAAAGGATGCCACCCACATGCAAATGAAATGGAGCTGTTGGAACTGTTTGCCTCAGGTTTTACAGAAGCTAAACATTTACATGGACTCCAATGCCAATAAAACAGTGATAACAAAAATTGAGGAAGATAAATCCATCACAACATGTAGAAACCATGCTCTAATTTTGTTCAGTAATTCCAGCAAGATGTGTTTGAACATAATTTCATCAAAACGTCTCTTGCAGTTCAGTGAAAAGCACTTCAGGAGGGCAAAGGTCCCTGAAAATTTTCCCCGTTATCTTCATTTCCACATTGCCAAACACCCACTGGTGCCAGTCTGATCTTGGTGCTGATCTTTAACACTTGATCTTTTGTCGTAGTGGAAATGCAGGGAGCATCAGCTAATTCATGTAGAAAATATGTCTCAAAAAGAGGGAATTTTCCAGACTACCGTCGTTTTCTCAAGTATCTTGCTTTACTGCCCCTGCAAACTTCTGTATCTCTTGGGCAGCTGGGTACAAATCTTCTCTTGATGCAAGAGTAAGCAAGGACACTGCATAACCAAATTACTATCTACTTTACCTGAAAAGAGAGAGCAATATGAAATCTTTAAACCCAGCTGGAGACATATTTATGCACAAATGCTTCTGAATCTATAACACTGCTGTCTTTCTGAAAACTTTGCTGCAAAGTTTGCCAAATACCGTTAATATGCCTTTAAAAGATTAAGAAAGATGGTATTCAAAAATTATTTTCTTCTCTAATTTGATATAAACAAACAAAAATGGAAATACCAGTCAACATTTTTCAGAGATAAAATATCATGTAGATTGAGAGATATTTGCAAGAGCAACAAAAAGGATGATAAAAAGAAAATAAATTTCAAAAAAAAAAATTTTTGCCTTTTGCTGACACAGATGTTGAGCTCTATCTGCAATGAACCTACTTGTTTTTGGTACTTAGTTGATCTTTCTTGCACCAGCAGAGCAGGAGATAGTCTCTGAAAAGATCTTTTTTTGCTGTAAAAATATGAAGATTCATTATTTTTGTTATATTTTATGAATAATTTTTTAAATTCCTTTCACTATAACCAAGCTCATTACACTGATTCTGATCTGGGGAAAATCACCAGCTCAGCACTTTCAGATGATACTGCTATCAAACCTAACATTAGATATATTAAAGGCAGTCCTCTTTTGAACTAACTATGCCTATGGACATCCAAAAAATCCATTTAATCTGTTTTTTCTTTTGTCGAGGTATTTTTCTGTCCCGGTGCTGCCTGATACGGCCTCTAGATGGCAAACTTTCCCAAAAAATGGACTTTTCCCCAAAAACGCTCTGATCCCTGCCGCCCCGGAGATGCTGTGACAGGCGTGCCTGTCCCTCGGGCAGCAGCAGCTGACGGCTGCGCAAGTGAATTCATGGGCAGATTGCTGTCCTCACGCACAGTGACACAAGGGTGAGGCCCTGGAAATAACGCAACTTTTATAGCCATACATATGTATAAAATTTTATACGTATGTATATAGAAACGTGTCTGCGTGTGTGTGTTTAGGCACGCATTCATTAAATATGAAATACACAAAGTTGTACAGTGGCTCCAAGTTGTTTAAATGTTTAGCCCTTTCAAAAATCTTTACTATGCACTAGCAGGTCCACAGGATGGTGTGAGAGACTGAAATGTAAATGGTTAATGTCTCAAACAATCTGGGTGTTTTGCTGTCGATGCTTAAGAAACAACCTGTGTGCAGGGGGTGTGAGCACCAGAGGATGGCCACGACAACTCACCCCTTGCTTAGCAAGACGCTGGGGTTCGAGCTAGATAAGGGAAGAGGCTGATAAGCAGACTCTGTGAGGTGTGAGAATGCTTTTAATTCTAGCAGTGTCGTCCCTTACACAACTGGCTCAGGTGTAAAACTCCTCTCCCCCCTCCCGCTAGAAAAAGCTACTGGGACATTCACTTAAATCATCCCTTCTGATAGAGTGTAAATGGCTCAATTATACTGACATGAAAGAATGTGTCATAAACTGAGCCCCAGAATGCCCCCAGAGTAATTTCTCTGCTGGGACCTTCCAGCAGAGGAATGGGCATAGTCCCCACATTTACAACATGATTCACAGTGTTGCCTCAGACAGTGTGAAAGTCCCCACCCCAGGGGAAATACCTGAGTGTTCCACCTGAACTGGAGTGTATATTAACCCACTGAAATGTGTGTTTTGTTGTCTTCCCCTACTCCAGATCAATAAAGACTGCGGGCATCATTTTGACCAATGGACATCAAAATTGCAACCATGGAATGTCACTGATGGATCCACAGGTGGTGATGTTTTTCTACCATTATCCTTTCTCTTTCTTTCTCTCTTTCTTCTCCTAAGTTTTCTCTAAATATATTGTAAACCAGAACTAAAAATTCCAGTCAATGCCTTAGGAAGCGCCTTGTTGTGTCTGGATAAGTTGAAGTTAGCTAATTGTAAATTCACTGAGTTCAAGTTTGTGAAGTGCTTTACTTACTTTGTTGGTGTTTTAAAATTTGCCACATTGCCCAGATTTAATTAAATAACATTCCCCTAAACCTGCTGAGGGTACTGGGGCATAACTGAGAGCCACAAAGATAATCTGTGGGCTGGAGCACCTTTCCTGTGAAGAAAGACAGGGAGAGTTGGGGTGATTCAGTGTGGAGAAGAAGAGGCTCTGGGGAAAACTTAGAGCAGCCTTCCAGTGCCTAAAGGGGGCCAAAAAGGAGACTGGAGAGAAAGACTATCTAGTAGGATGAGGGGGAATGGCTTAAAGCTGAAGGAGAATGTGTTTAGGTTAGATATTAGGATGTAGTTCTTTACTCTGAGGATGGTGAGATACTGGCACAGGTTGCCCAGGGAAGTTGTGGATGCCCTGTGCCTGGAATTGCTCAAAGTAAGGCTGGGTGGGGCTCTGAGCAACCTGTGGAAGTTGTTCCTGCCCGTGGCAGGAGGTTGGAATGCTGATCGTTAAGATCCCTTCCAACCCAAACCATTCTATGATTTTATACGCTAAAATGTAAAAATTTAAGTCAAGGTATCTGGCAATAGTCACTTCTCACAGTATGTTTCTGTGGTGCCATCTGTTTAACCCACACAAATCCTAATTTACCTTGACAGGAATAAAGATACAAGCCTTCCTAAGTGTAGATCTCATACAAATGAGATCCATTTTCTTCTGTCCTGAGGATTCTTTGTTAGAGAAGGCACTGTGTGTATCTCCCCCTGTGCCTCTGGACTTCCTCATTGTCTGAATGGTTTGCAATTTTCAAGGCTAGGTACTCTACATGAGACTGAAGTGTTAGTGTAAGACCTAACAGGAGGGGTTCAGGGAGACATTTAAAACATCTCAAAGTATTCCTATAGTCATGATGTACTAGCTCTTTTTTTGTATTCTTGAAAGAAAGAAACTTGATTATTTTTTCTCTGTAGTGTCCATGTTCTCATACATAGAGTAAGGATGTATTTTTAAGGTTAGCCAATTTGTGATGTGAGAATTCACAGTATGTAACTGTTTGAAATATCTTGTAGCATAGTAAGTGATTGAGAGAGCTGGGAACATTTCTTGGTTTCTGCTGTAATCATAGACTTAGAAATTAATTATTTTGTGTTGCTAGCTATGTTAAGTTTTTGGCTTTTGTTTTCAGGATTGCAGAAAAGCTGTGGAGGAAGGAAGGTCTGAACTAAATTTCAGACCTCAAAAAGGTCTGAATTTTAATTCTGTCATACCTTCAGCTAGGTAATTCTCTTTTCTGTTTCACTTCTACAACTGAATTAATATCTAGCTACACTCCAAGGTAAATATCAGAACAAGGAAAACAAAAGCTAATTTCCACAGTTGTGTGCCATTGCACACAGTTTTCGCATCACCATTGGATCACTTTATGTGATTTAAAATGGATATGTAACTCGTATTTGAAGCGAATATAACTCCAAATGGGTCCAGAGCCAGGTAAGCAAAGAGTCCAGCTCTTTGAGGATATTTACTGAGTATCTTGGTTTTTAGGTGAAGATAATAACCTTTCTGAGATAAGTGGAGAAGTATTCACATCTTGCTCAGCTACATATAAGTCCAGCATTCTGTGAGGGTTACTTTACAGCCTGTTTAACAGGTTGAGGAAATGTAAGGCTTCCGTCTTTGGGAAAGAATAAGCTTATCAGATTAAGAGCCTATTTGGAAATTGCTATCAGACAGTATAAAGAAGAGATTCGAGTGACTCTGACCTATTGAACCTATTGCAGAGCATAGATTTGACATTTTTTTAGTATAGGAAAATTCCCTTGGTAAAGGAATCAAACAAAATTATCTGTAATTCAAAAAATCCTAGATTTTGAGGGATGACAGATTTCCTTCGTGATTGTTCGTTGTGGAGGAAAACAGAACTTTTAGCACAAAACACTTCCATTTGTATTTAAAAACAGTACTCAACCTGGGCTGAAGAAATTATGTGATAGAGAACCCAGCAGAGTAGCTCTATGATCAAGAATTCTCACAGCTTAAGATTTCCCATTGAAATTTTCTAGATTCAGTTTCAAAGCCTGGTATTTATAAGCATAAAAAAAAAAATTTAAAAAAATCGCTCCTCACTGGTAATTAAGGCTGTGAGCTAGACAGACCTTATAAATCATGGTGTGCATGTGGGGGCAAAGGGCATCAGTGGACCTCAAGCCTTACAATGCATCTTTGAAGTATCTTTGCACATTGCTTATTCTGCAGAAAACTTTTAAAAATATCTCTGTCAAGTAATAACTGCAGTATGTGATTATAATTATTGAAAAAGTACTATTTCCTTATTCTCTTTGATCTTTCTCTAGTTATACATGCAGAGACTACATTTACCCTCTCAGTTACAACTCTGCATTAGGAACCCATGTTGAACTGCTTTTTTCAAGGGATTAGCCTTTATTCTATAAGGATTTTTTCTTCTGTTGATAACCACTCATCACAAATAACCGTAGCCAACAGGAGCTCTAACTATAGCTCATCCATGTGAAAATCAAGGTTTGAAGGGGTCACTTGAAAATGTAATCATTTTTATACTTAAAATATGGATTTTTTTGAATGATCTACCTTTTGTGACTGCAAATTGGAGAATAATGTTGACCTTCTAGAAAAGCTAGGGTGAATGGTTGGTTGAATGCTTGTTTGCGTAACTCACTATCTCTATTACATTTAATTTGAGATCTTCATGTGGTGAAGCTGCTGATTCTGAGCTTGTTTTTCAAATTAGAATTTTTAACTAATTAGAATTTTTTTAATAATACATGAAAAATGAAATCAGTTGTTGTACTAGCAGAATATCACATATATCAGAAAATTTCTGATTTAGGGAGTGCAGTTTTGTGTTCTCCGTACTGCCTACCCTTGAGCATCTGGCTCAAGACAGGAATTTGTCTAGTCAATTTCTCTATTTTCATGCATGCTTACCCAGCCTAAGAAGCCTGTGAGGCTACTAGCTGGCACAACATCTAGCTCTGGAGAACTGTGGTGTTTAGAACAGGACAGTTTGATGTTCTGACACAGATACTGTATGAGTTGGGGCTCACCCATTGGCTTCCCTGTGCCCTGAAATTTCTCCAGGAACACGGTGTCCTCCAGCCCCTGGATCCAGGAGCTGCGTGAGCAGGCTGCTGACAGCCATGCATTGGGTGACAGCCTGCAAACATCGGGGAACTGAAGTGGTGACTCATGTCCAGCATCAGCCCAGGAAAGCCAAACAGAAGACAGGACTGGAGACAAGAATTCCTGGGGCATAGCTCAGCCTGGGCTGAGACACTTTCTCTTGCTTTTCCTGCAGAACAGACTTCACTTTCCACTTCAGCCCATCAGCCTCCCTTTTGCTGCTTCTGTCTTAGCTTTGCTTTGATTCCTTGTACTTTTTGGCTCGTGCTCTGCCTCCAGTATGATTTTCCAAGCTTTCACAGTTATGATTACAGGGCTGTGAAGTTAGTGAATGTTTGTATGTCAGTGTTGTGGCTATTGTTGCATTCATTTATTATTTTAAAAGCAACCTATATTTGATAAGAATGTCTGTGAAGTGTTAGTCTGAGCTAGAGCTCGTAAAAAAATCTGGTACATTAGTTCAACACTGACTGAAGATTGTGACCTTTAAAGACAGCAAAATGAAGTACCATGGTCCCTTCCTCATGGAAGAGATTCCATGGTGTGCCAGTTAAAAGAGAAAATAAGCAGTGATAATTCTTTAAATATTTTGACAATAAAATTCTCTCCTTCAGAGGAAGTTCTAATGGGGCTTTCTGTTGAAGGAAGTGGCCACAGAGTAAGTTCTCAGTGTTCTAGGATGGACTCAGCCATTCCCTCCAGATAATATAGACTTCCCCTCCAAACAATGAGCGAACAGGGAGCACATTGTTTGCAACTGATATGAGCTGCCACTAAGAGAAATAGGAGTCAAATGATCTTTTATTTTTTCAGGACACAGAATTGCTCAGATCATTGTGATCCTCTTCTTTTTCTATGTTTATCTCTTGCAATTCTGCCATTGAATTTAAAAACTAATGCTTCTAAAAGATTTTTAATTAATGTGTATTGGACATACATGCTATGAACTGGGAGAGGTAAATTAGGAACTGAAGTATTATAGCATCAGATTGCTTTTTAGGTAAATGACCTCGTGTCTAACACTGGATGGCTCTGAAGTACACACTATGGAGCCAAGTAGGGTACAGGAAGTGGCTGAGTTCCATTACAAAGCTTCATTCTGCATGGAAATAACTGGATAAGCGGTTTTCATGGTATTAACCTCTCCCAAAATAGTATCTCTTTAAGGTGCTATGCAAAGAGGATTTGTAAGTCGTCTGTGAGGTCTGATTCAGAATTTATCCTGGCATGATGACAGAAACTTAGCAGGCACTTGATATAGTGACAATTTAAAAATTTATATTGAGACTTCAAGGCAGAGTGCAAACTCCATCCTGACTCATTGTGGGTTAAGTTTCTGTTTGGTTTCCTGTGAAGCTGTCTTGCCTACTGACTGACATATGCAGTTTGCTGAAAGTTGAATATACGCCATTTATTTAAGAGGGATATTTCAGTGTTCATTAATATGAAGGATTTGAGATGGTGCAATCTAGATGAGGACGCGACCTGAGTATGTACTGAATTTTTAACACACTAGAAGTCCTCTGGGTATTAAATATCCTCTTGCTTCAGAGCTGACTGTGTGAGAGGGATGAAGAACGAAGAATGATGCTGCAGTGCAAGCATTCGATGCCTGTCAAGGTCTCCTACCTGACCATGTGAGAGGGATGAAGAACGAAGAATGATGCTGCAGTGCAAGCATTCAATGCCTATCAAGGTCTCCTTCCTGCCTTCTCCTGTCTGTACCCACTCTGTATTCTACAGAAGAAAAGTCTCAAAACATTCCATTTTGGGGGGATTTTGAAGAAATCATTTAAAGTTTTGCTTTTTTCTTATTCTTATAATTTCTGTGTCTTCAGAAGTCTTCTATTTAGCAGAGCAATAAAAGGGCAGGATCCCTCTTATTTTGTTCATGTCAAGTTCCTTGTCATTTGCTATGACACAAAGGCCATCTGCAGGTCCTGGGCTAATTCCTTCATGTAGCTTCCTTTAAAAAAACTCATAATATTTCTTGGTGTTGCAAGGAATACAAGTATGTTCTTGTTTTATTGTTCTTTTTGAAATCATAACGATTAAATTTTGGTCTTGTCATTAACCACATGCTGTTAATTTTGATGCTTGTACCACCTCAGAATATGATCCTATATTTTGTCAGAGATACAAAAAGTATCGGAGACCTTTCTGTTCATAGAAAAAAACCATTTTCCTCAAACAGTAAACATAGTACAGCAATAATATTAAGATTATAATTTTTATAGCAATCTTTACCTGGATGAGGTGTTCCAGCTTCCTGTTTATGCAGAGTGTCTTTTGTAACAACTTTTCAGTGGCCTCCAAAACACTTTCGTAGTTTTGACTTCAAAGTGGGGATGTTCTGTGTTGGTAACATAAACAAATCAAAGCCTAATATTACCACCATTGTCCACAAATTACTGAGATCAGTAGGATTTTAGCTTGTGTGATGGAGACTGGCACATGGCAGCAGCATCTGGAACCGTACTAGCATCAGCATCTGGCTGGTAATTAATATTTAAACTCAATGAAGAAAGCCAACACACAGATGTAAAGTAGTAGAAGGTCTAGCAGTGTTTATGTCTTGCATCCAAAAACTGAAATTTGGCAACAGGAATACTGGGTCTACTCAGATGTGTGAAATGAGTCAGTCATAGTCCAAAAAAGACATAAAAACCAGAGCTTTGTTTTCCAGTGCTGCACCACACCGACCTCAGATCGTAATAAGATATGACAGCCTTTGGAGCTCCTCTTTCCAATGGGCACCTATGCTGCTTTTCCTACATTTTAATTCTCCTGTCATGCTGTGTTGTTGCAGTCTCCTCTGCTGGTAGGTTGTACATTAGATACCTAGAGGACTAGAGATTGCTTCAAATCTGTGATCAAAGACCTAGAAGTTTGTGCAGGTACTATGATAAGGATGGGAAAACTGTCCAACAGGGACATGAACTTACAAGCACTTTTTAGTAGTTAAGAATTTGTCTTTTACAAACAATCCCAAGGCAAAAAGCACACAAATATAGAATTTGGTTTTAAAAAATAGATATATATTTTGTAATTCATAAAGTGTGATGCAAATATATCATAACATGATTTTTATATTATCCAGCAATAAATTCTGACATTAATGACTCATTCCTTCACTTCCTAGTGCTTAAAAACTTTTACAAAGTTTTTTTGACAGTGACAAGGAATGGCTTGGAATTCACTTTTAAGCTCTATTCTTCTGAAACCTGCCAACTGAAAAACAAAAGCAACTCATTGTTCTTGTGTGTGGTGCTTTGCTGCACAATATTTTTTTATAGTGTGTGAAATGCCACATACATAAATCAAAATAAATATGCCCCTATTTATGGTCTGTATTTTGAAGTCCTAAATCCTGAAACACTGCTGTAACTACAGTGACTTTCCTGTGAGTGAATAAAAAGTGTCTCACCTTTTCATAAGCTGCTGATGTCCCTAAGTAAACAATTACTTGGTCTAAAAGGAAGTGTAGATAGATAGAAAAACAAGTCTTCCTTCGTGAAATATCCAGTGTCATTTACTTCACAGGGGTTACCCAGAAGTCTATCAAACTAGGGAAAGGAAAATAAATCAATTGTAACGTCTATGGATTGTGCCACAAAATAATCCTGATCGATGCTCATGAAATTTTCAGTGTAGTTCAACCCTGAGAAGCCTTAAATTGTTTCTGACATTGCAGTGGTTTATATATCATTTTTATTGGCTTAATGAAATATACATGTGTACATTCTTCCTTGCCTGCCCTTGACTCTCCCTAATGAGCTCATCTTTTTGTAGCTTTCATTTGCCATAAAAACCACCTTAAAGCAAAAGGAACAGCATAAATAACTTGCTAACTACTGGGAGTTAGACTTGATATTAAGATGTATTCTCAGTATTATATATATAGTAGACTACATACAGTAACCCATTCAAGCTATCTGTCCTAACTCAGCTTATGAAAAAATCAGATTTCATTGATAAAAAAAAAATTCTTAGATAAAATTATTTGACCACAATTATGTTCATCATCCATCTTATTATTTACTGCTTACTAGTATTTATATTAAAATTTTATGACCCACTGTAAACCAAAGAAAACAATCAGCAAGAAGAGGCAATTTTTAATGTAGAATATGACTAAGCTTTAGGTGTTGATTCCTAATCAAACTCAAGTCACAGGATAAATGATTGTGTTAGTTTTGAATATGGGATAATGCTGAGACCTTTGAATTTAGGGAACCAAAAGCAGCAGTGAATGAACAAACTTGCTGGTTGTTCAACCCACAAATGATGTTCATTTTCACCATGGTTTTGATACTAGAGATACCAGAAGGGGAAAGTGCAAAGAACATAATTAATTTATTTAAATTCTGTTGGTATTTCTACATTAGGGTAAACTCATCACTGCATTTTATTTGCCTTCTTTACCATACTTTCTGTTGTGCTGTGACGCTGTTCTTGCCTCCAGCGTCTAATGCATAGGTGCCACAATTACACAGCATTTTCCATTGACAGAGCTCATCTGAGCACATGTATGTACAGTGAACTTGCTTGGCTGATCTTTGTAAACTTAAGAATTTTATTTCTTGGTTGATGATCTTGGTTAGGAAGAACTGAGAGAGAAAGAGGAAGATACAATATTTGATCTTCCCAAGCCATTGCCAATTGTGATCGGGCCCTGCTTTCCTGGGGATGACTGAATACCTGCCTACATGGGAAGTGACAAATGAATTCCTGGTTTTGATTTATTTGTGTGCACAGCTTTTGCTTTACCTATTAAACTGTTTTTGTCTCAAGCCATGACGTTTCTCACTTTTACTCTTCCAATTCTCTCCCTCATTCACCACCAGGGTGGTGGTGAATGAGCAGCAGCTTGGGACTCCGCTGCCCACCAGGGTTAAACGTGGCACCTGTCTTCTTCAGATATTGTTCCTTTTCAGACTGGATGCTCAGTTACTGAGTGTTGTGAACTCCTGCATAGCTTCATTACACACTCTGACTTCCTGCCCCTGACAGTGTCTTATTGTTCTGTCAGAAATTCATCGTGTTCAACCCTGCCTCACCTGATCCACAACGTCTCTGAACTTCTTGCCCCAGAATCTTCTCCTGATCTGCTTTCTCAAGAGTTATTCAGTCCTTCAAAATCACAAGACTGTTTCTTTTTTAATGAGGTTAGCCACATGCTCTTTTTTGCACTTTCCTTAAAATAGAACTTTTTTTTTTATATTTCACTTTTTGTATGGAGTACTATTGTCTCTGGTTTCATAGAATTCAGTTACCACTGCCCAACAACAAAAAGGCATTTAATTTATCATGTGCTTCAAAACCAAATATCATCTTTTATTCTCCTTGAAAAGTGAGGTTTTGATAAAAATTTTCTCAACAGCCATGTCTACAACCCCAAAGTCTGTACTCATCTGTACAGATTTTAAACTATATTTGGGGTTTTAGCTGCTCCATCTTTCCAGTCTGGGTTTCTTTCTGCTGTGATGACCAGGCAGTGTGGTTTTACAATCTCCCTAAACCAACAGAATAAGTGGCTGCCATTAAAGGTAATGATCTCTCCATTATTTCCCTGCTTTGGCTGCACATCCTGCTACTGCCCATGGCCTGGTTCTAGCAGCTATCTAGATAAATGAAAACTCAATCTTTTTTCTTTTCTTTGGCACCTTTTCAGCTGCCTAAGTTTCCCAATCCAGACTGTTGTACGACTGCAGAAATCCAGCCTGCCATAGCAGGCCTGGGGAGGAGGAAAAAGTATCAGAAACTTTATGTCTTGATCCTTCCACTAGAAATCTATTTACCTTGTGTTCACCTTGTACAGCAACATGCCCCATCCAGATTCAGATGTAATACTGAGCTTTTAAATTTCAGGATTTTCTATGTGGCAAGAATGAGAAAAATGACTAGATTCTTTTGATAACGGATGTAAAATCTCTTTCGATTTAAATATAATAAAGATTTCACTTCGGGCAACACAGAAATCAGAGTAGTCCTTGTTGGTTGTTGTGTGTCTAACATCTTTCAAACAAAGATGTTTGGCCATGTTTAGACTGTGCGGGTGGGAGAAGGTCCTGCAAGCAAGAATTAGGAACCTGTAGAAAACGAATTAGTTTGTATGTTACACGGGCAAAGTAGTACAGGAGAACTGTTTCCATTGCTAAAATGCGGAGTTTTATAAACACAGCCCTCAGCTTAGCCTTTGGTTGTGCAGGTGGCTCCACCTCTGACTCGGACCTTGGGGCTATGTCTATGCTGCAGATTTTATAGGACACCTCATAGCAGTGTATTGGTGTGCTGGGGGCTGACTCTGGGGGATACCTGGTGCCCTCCAAAGTTGCTCCATCACCGCCCCTCCTCAGCTGGACAGGAGAAAGTATAAAGAAAGTCTCATGGATTGGGATCAGGATGGAGAGAGATCACTCACCAATTACTGTCACAGGCAAAATAGACTTGCAATCAAGTCAGAGTGGACAATAAGAAACAAAAACAAAGCTTAAAACACTTTCACCTCATTTCTCCCTTCTTCCCAGGCTCAACTTTTCTCCACTTAACCTCTCCCCAAGAGCAGCCAGGTGCACTGGAAATGGAGGCTGTGGTTAGTTCAAAGCTCTATTGTACAGCTCCTTCGTCCTGTTCTTCCCTTCCTCCAGTGTGGTGTCCTTCCCATGGGAGACAGTTCTCTATGAACTTTTTCAACGTGGATCCCTACCACAGGCTGCAGTCACTCACCAGCTACTTGGTGTGAGTCCCTCAGGATTTGCCACCCTTCAAGAACAGGCTGCTCCAGCGCGGGTTCCCTGCGAGGTCAAGTCATGCTGCAGACCTGCTCCAGCCTGGGCTTCTTTCCATGGGGTCACACCTTTGCTGCGGGATTTTGCATTGGTTCTAGCTGAGTATCTCCTCCACCCTGGAGCACAGCTGCCTCATCATGGTCTGCACCCTGGCCTACAGGGGAATCTCAGCTCTGGGGCCAGAGCATCTCCTCCCCCTTTTCTCCACTGACCTTCATGTCTGCAGGGCTGCTTCTCTCACATGCTCTCACTCCTCTCTCCAGCTGCAGTTGCTGTTGCACAGTTTGATTCCACTCTTTGCTCTGCTCCCCCTCCCACCACTTCTTAAACAAGTTATTGTCGTGGTTTGAGAGGAAATGAAGTTTTTTTGTGATGGTGTGGTCACGCCAATTGGTGTTCAGATTTTAATATTGGCACCTGGTTTGAGAACACAGAGAGTTAAAAGCTGTGAACTCCCAGGGGAATTTCCTTTTTGGTTTCTGGTTTGGAACTGAGCAGACCCTCCCCTGCCCGGCTCTGAGGTGGGTGGCGGGGAGGGAAGCCATGCGGCCGGAGGGAGGTAGGCCTGGCCTAGGCCGAAGGGTGGAGGAGAATATTGTGAGGGCTTAGGGCAGCCATCCCCCATTCCCCCCGCCAGAGAGAGGGAGAGAGACAGAGCCTGTGCCTGTGATAGCGCGGCCGGCATGAAGGAGAAGGGGGAGTTCCCAGCAGGGCAGCAAGCCATGGGAGTTCATGATCCAAACCGGCAGAGCCTGGGACTTTTAACCCTTCTGGGAAGGATGGAAACCTTGCAAATGCTGATTCCTCCTGAAGTTGATGAGATTGAGAGCAGTTGAGAAGAATCCTAGGTGGGAGGAGATGATGGAGTGGCCTTTGGCTGGACTTTTCTTGGATAGCCATGACAGAACCCTTGAGTTCCTGTGACACAGAGACTGCGTTCTAGGGGGAGGCAATGGCTCAGAGCCAGGAGAGTGCAGTGATGTGGAGGAGTGTGAACAGAGACGACGGGTGAGGAGGGTGGTGGTGGTGCCCTCCGTCTTCTTCTTCTTCTTCTTCGAAGATGATCTCTGTTCAAGAGACCCCTCAGCCCCAGGGGGTGAAATTTGGGGGGGACAGGTGTCCCAAAAGGAGAGGGACTGTGCTCTTTTTGGAACTGGACAAAGTATCCTTAAAGAGAAAACCCTAGAAGCAGCTCTGATCCATGTGCAGTGTGAGAGCACTGGACATGGAAGGAAGAGGTCACGATGGCAAAATGTTCTCCGGGCGGTGCCACACGTGACATGGAAACACGAGAAGTTTTGACTGTTTTCTGGGGAAGTCTGTGGTGCAAGAGAGACTCCTCGAGGAATTGAGAATTGATTATCCAAAGGGTGGTAATGGAATTGGAAATTTGGTGGGGGGAGGAGGAAGAAATTTGGAAGGTTTTCATCCTGTGTTCTGTGCGTCCTGTGTGTTTTTCTGTGTAGTTTTAGGTTAATAAAGTTCTTTTTTTCTTTCAATCTTAAGTTGGAGCCTGCTCTGCTCTGTCTCTAATCAATCACATCTCACAGTAGATACCAGGGAAAGAGGTATTCTCATGGGGGAACTGGCAGCATTGCGCCAGGCTCAAACGACAACAGTTATCCCAGAGGGGTGCCACTGTCACCAGTGGACTGGCACTGGCTCTGTCAGACAGGGACAGGTGCTGTCAGTTCCTCAAAAAGTCAAAAACAGCCAAAACCTTGCCAAGACAAATGGTAAAAAGACAGCAGGAGCATCACAAAACCTTTCACATACCTTCTGCAAGTGGACCATCACGTAGAAATGCCCAGTGAGGTCCTAGTTCACAAAAGACAAATCAGTCTTAAATTCAATAGCAAAATTGTGTCTCCAGGAAGTTTTAGATTGAGTAGCAACCAAAGTGCTATTTCAGTAAGTTCTTAAAGTAGTGACTGCATCATCTCATTAAAACAAACAAACAAACAAAACAAAACAAAACAAAACAAAACAAAACAAAACAAAACAAAACAAAACAAAACCCCCCAAACACAAAAAACCCCCACCACTGTTGCTATAGCAATGTTAAAAAGTACTTTGTGACACAGAGTTTCAAAATGTTTTACCCTAACAGGACAAAAAAAAAAAAAACCCTGTTTGTATCTGAAGAACTTTTCCTCCTTTCAAATCCATTTTCCAAACACCTAAGGAGTACATCAGTTTGGTTTTCTTTTTCCTGAAGGAAGATATTAGAGTGCCAGGGATGTATGAGTAGTGCACTCTGTCACTGCAAAGATCATGACACAAAGGAAGAGTGGGCCTTGAGGTTACTTGATGATGTTGTAACTGCTCTTAACTCAGCCAGTTGTTTTAACTTGAAATCTGAATACAAGACACTGCTGCAGAATTTGTAAATATACAGGGAATAGAAATGAAGGAAAACTATTCTTCATAAAATTGTTTAAAAAGGCAAATAGAAATGTTTTCTTTCTCTATTTCCAGCTGAAAAGCAAAGATGTTTATCCACTAATAACTAGTTCATAGTGGGTTCAAAGTGCTCAGTTTTCTCTCTGAAAACTTCACGCAGATCATGATCACTACACTAACCAAAGACGAGACCTTTTTGGGAATATCCTATAATTCTGTCTTTCCTTTGGAAATTACCCACTCTTACAGAAATAATATTCTATTTATTATATTTAAGGAAACATTTTGCAGTATTCAAAATCTCTTACTAATCTTTCTCTCATCCAAAATAAGGCAATATGTGAATTTCCATCTGAAGTCTCTCCATACATTGGCTTTTATACTTAGAAATATGTTGGTAACCATATCTGATAGAAGGACAGACATTAAAATTTTACTCATGGGATGAGTGAGACCAGACATTACGGGAATCCACTTATTTTAGATGATAATGTGTCACTAATGCTACTCCTTTATCTCTCAAGGAACCATAAACACAGGCCATTATTTTTAAGACATTTGTTTGATGACTTGGACATTAATTTTTCTAGTTTCCTCTTTACCTGCCATCAGAAGGAAAGGTGTCATCCCAGGTACATGTAACTTCTACTGCATCCTTGTGACTGAAGGGAAAGAAACAGAAAGATCCAAGATGGCATACAGATGAAGTAAAATACAACATATAAATTGGAGAGCAAAACAGCTGGCAAAAAAGAATCAAGAAGAAAGTGTAACAGTGCACCAAATAGATAAAATGTGCAGGGAAAGAATGATCATGGAAAGGACAAAGAAAAAAGGACAGTAAGAAAATAGTTTAGTGAATGAGGGTCAGGAGGAAATATGCAAGGGAAAACAGATTTCATGGTTGTGAATTTGTCAATGACTGCTTTGAAAATGTATGTGAAAAACTGTTCCTTGAATGATTAATACAATTTGGATGTTTGATATGATGCACATTTTATCCTCTTTTTACAGTGATGTAATGGAAACTATCTAAACATATGATAAAAATAATGTTAAAAATAATTTAGTTGATTGATCACACAGAATAGGAATTGGAAAGATTTGGATTTGGGCCTCTTTGTAAGTACTCCATGGAATAACAATTGTGCTTGGTCTTTTCCCATATGCTATGAATAACTTCTGAAAGCACAATGTTGGGATTTTGGAAGTGATCTAAAAATTAGGGCTGGTTAATAGCTGTAAGAACAAAGCTGAAAAATTTCTGGCCTAATATTCTTGGAGCACAGAATCACAATATACAGTTTCAGTACTTAATTGCTCTGTGGCAGTTACTCTGTACTGTTTTTTGCTTTCTAAACATGTCTACTAATTGTGATGATAAGAGAGTTTAATGCACGGAGGTTTTTTTACTGTTAATGCTAATCCACTGACCTTAAGCAGCTTGAACTGAAGATATTTATAGTTTGGCACTGTCTGAAGTCTTGGATGTTGAATGGGAAAGCAGTAAGTGCTTCCTTCAATTGTTTGTTTCTGACTATCATCTTAGACTCTTGGCATTCCATCAACATCTAGGAGCAGGTGGCCCGTTTTGTCTGGTATTCACTCACGTTGCTGAAGTATTTAAAATTACATTAGCGAGAATGGTGTGATGACAGCACTGGGCTACATGACCTGTGATCCAGGGTCAGTTTCTAATTTTCAAGCATTAAGACAGAGGCAAGTGAAGAGCAGTTCCACTTTGAGTAGTTCTGAAGACCCTAGGGGGCTCTGAGAAACCAAACAGATGGAAAGGAGCATTTAAGCATTTCTCTTTATAGCAGGTCTAAGGCAAGTCTTTTTATTCTTTTTCATTGTTCTTCTTCAAAAGAAAATAAAGAATTACTTTTTAATACTTGGATGAATTTATTGCAGAATCTTTTTTTTTGTTGTTGTTGTTGTTGTTTTTGGTTGGTTGGTTTTGTTTCTTGGTTTTCTACATTTAACTTCATGAAACCAAATGAAATTTTGGGAGATAAAAGTGATTCTGCACAAATTCTATCCCCTCTGCAGCAGGTCTGACTTTCTCCTAAAAGAAAATCAGACCTTAAATTTCAGTTTGCAAATGAAACTGCACAAAAATAGGGATTCTTATCTTTATATGGATAAACATATCTTACCTTTAATATGGATGTTTAATTTAAGAAGTATAGACCAAGAAGTAGTAGGGGAGTTTGGGGCAGAATATCAGTAAAACATTATAGTTAATGTGCTGAGCAAGGACTGCACCCCTGAGAGTTTAAAATCATCTTTTAGAAGGTTCTTCAAGTCTGCAGGGAAAGATATTCCCTTATATTGGATCTCCAGAGTGGCATACTTGGAAAAAGAAACCTTCTGCAAAAAGTTCTGGACCCTTTAAATGTTCCAAAAACCTGCCTGACTTTACCAATGTTATCCTTTGTTCTAACAACCTACCTATGAAATATAGTCTGTGTGCATTTCAACAAAACATTATAGGTACTTAATTAAATACTGTTTACTTTTTCTGTTTACATACATGTCTTAGGGAAGTTTCATTGGGACTTCAGCAAAGCATGCCTCTGTCTGTTTAACTGGGAGAGGAGATACCTCCCATGTTAACCAGATCTCTCCTTCCTTCTGTTAGTTTACCTTCCTCACTCCCACATAATATTTCCTTTAGAAAATATTTTCAAAATAGTTTCCACCAAAATTAATTTTTCAAAATGCCAAATGCTTATGCCAGCATATTTTTATTGATTCTGGGGTACTGTTTTGGCAGTTTAGCAAAGCCTCAGTGTAATTGCTGCTATATTTAAAAGACAAATTGACTGATTGCAGTGACTGTGGCATTGCAAACAATGAGGTTACGTTGCAAACATAACAAACCCATAAATGATCTTTCTTTCAAACCATGAGGAAAAGGTATGATTAGAAAGAGATTCTTGCTTCAAAAAGTGTCATAAATTTTTAACTTATTGTCTTATTTCAAGATTTTTTGCTCCCAGAAGGCAGCCTTCAAGACTTGCCCCTCTAAACTTACTATTCAACAAATTATAAAGGTAACTTATAGGTTAAAAAAAATCAAACAAGTGATTTTTTTCAACAATCAGATGCAGTCTTCTAATAGGAAATTATGAACAGTATCTGACATAGATGCAAACTAAAAAAAAAAAAGAAGTATTAATGAAAAAGGGGGAGGAAATTTCAGATTACAAGGATTCCTCAAATAATATTGAAAAGACAACTCAATTTGAAATGCACCTGCCTCTATTTCTATAATTAGCTCTTCAGTCTCTTTCTTTTTTCTTCCATCATTATGAGGCTTTCAGGTATTTTTGTAATGAATTAAATAATCTCTTTATAGCAGTTTGCATTCTCTCTAGGAAAATAATAGCATTGGGAAAATCCTGTGGACTTAACTGGTAAGCAGTGAATTCTGAGTCTTGAAAACCTAACATTATCTGCTATGTGAGTGTCAATGACTGGTTTATTTATACAACCTTTAATTAGTAAGAAGTGGAAATATCTACATCTATCCCATCTACATCTATTCCATTGTAACACTCTGTCTTCTTCATATCTTTTGTATTTTTGATACAATAAATGAATGTACTTCCCTCCCTCTACACAAGAGTCTTCTCTTCTACTCTGCCCCCAGCAACACTAGAATTAGCAAAATGCCTAATTTTAGGCATTTAATTACTGAAGAATCCCCATCTAAGGTGACAATCTACTTATCTTTTAGAGACTATTGACAGAATGGAAGGTAGTCCTGTAATCTGAAAACAGACAGATGAATCAGCTAACTTCTGATTTAGAAGCAGATCTATCTCTTCGTTAATTAGAGAGATGCAAAGATGGCTTAAATGTATCCTCAGTGACTTTGCAAGTGACTCCAAGCTGAATGATGTAGTTGATACTTCAGAGGGAAGAGATGCCATCCAAGTACACGGGCTTGAGTGCTGAGCCCATGTGAACCTCATGAAGTTCAACAAGGACAAGTGTAAGAAACTGCGCCTGTTTTAGGGCAAACCCAAACATAAATTAAGACTGGGAAATAAGTGGGTTGAGAAAAGCCCTGCAAAGAAATTGACATTCTGATGGACACAAAACTGAATATGACCTGTAAATGAGAACTCACAGCTCAGAAAACCAGTTGTGTCCTGGGTTGTATCCACAGCAGCGTGGGCAGCAGGACCAGGGAGGGGACTCTGCCCCTCTTCCCTGAGGACACCCCACCTCGAGCAGTATCTTCATCCAGCTCTGGTGCCTCTGGCATGAAAAGGACATGGAGAAAAGGACATCTGTTGGAGTGAGTACAGAGGAGAGCCACCAAGCTGACCGGAAGACTGGAACGCCTATCCTGTGAGGAAAGGCTGACAGAGTTGGGGTTGTTCAGCCTGGAGAACAGAAGGCTCTATGGAGGCCTTACAGCAGCTTTTCCTGAAAGAACTGCTGTAAGGGGGCTTGCAAGAGAGCTGGGTGGACTTCTTATCCGGGCATGTAGTCGGTAGGACAAGGGGGAGTGGTTGGTGTTCAGAAGTAACTCTTTACTCTGAGCATGGTGAGGCACTGGAATAGCTTGCCCAGAGAAAATGTTGATGCCCATCCCTGGCAGTGTTCAAGGCCAGGCTGGATGGGGTTCTGAGCAATATGATCTAGGGAAAGGGATTCCTGCCCATGGCAGGGGCTTTGGGAAAAAAATTGTCTTTAAGGTTCTTTCCAACACATTCTATGATTCTATGTCTCTCCTGTATACATCTAAAGCTGGGTGAGGAGATTATTACTCCTCAATATTTAAAATTTATTTTGTTTTCTTTTTTCAATGCAAATTTGCTTACAGGAGTTGAGAAAGTTCATTTAGTTCCAAGTTCATTTTGTTCCACCTTAGGGATTTCCATAGCCTCATATACTGCAGCAGTTTCATGCAAATCACAGTTGTACTAAAAATATAATATGGATTTAGCTTTGTGACATCACACTTGAACACAAAGTAGAGGAAGGCTGCTTTTATTGAAAAAACTGGGAAAATGCACATGAATTTGCTAAATACTGTCCCTTTGAACTGTATAATGCACCAATGACTTGTAAAAGACACTTTTTCTCTTAATTTTCTTATTTTTTTGTGCAAGGCTTGGTGGTTCAAATATCATACATAAGAAGGAAAAAAGATATATGATAATGGTGTGTGGAAAAAAATGCATAGCATTCAAATAACAGGTGGAAGTGGTGCAACAGTTGGCTATTAAACCTCTGGCATAAACATATCCAGGAGAACTAGTTAATTTCTGAACTGTTCTCAAAAATAGCACTATCGCTCTCTGGGATAAAGATGATTGTTGTGGGTCTATATGTTGGAGATAAAACAGGAAATAAAAAACTGTACCTCTTGGCTAGAATGTAGAAAGGAAGGAATGAAAAGAGCTAGCCAGTGCTTTAAAGAAACCTCCACAGAATCCCAGGGATGATGTAATATTATAAAATATTGTCTAAGCAACACCAATGACCCCTTTAGGTTGCTCAGAAAGAGATGGGTTGAGTAGTTTGGGGAGGGCTCAAGATTTATTCTTTTCTCATTGATATCCTAATCCCACTTCTTATGGGGTGTTCACATTTATTGCATTTTAAATGCTAAAAGGCTGAAGACTGGAGCCTTTCTGGAAAGATATTGTGCTCTGACAGGAATCTGCTGCCTGCTTTTATGATGCTCTGTCTTGCCTACAATGCAGTGCAAGCTCAGAAGAAACACCAGGAACTTTGCTGGTTTCACCTTGTCTTGCCTTCTGAGGTTGCATTGAGTTCCTCATGCAGGTATAGAAAAGGTTATGGGAAAATACAGCTTGATAATCACACAACATTTTTGTTTTTCCCCATAAATTTTGTCACTTTTTTGGGGAAATGCTTGAGAGGCCCTGCAGCAAAGAAGTACAAGCTACAGAGAATAGGCAAGTAATCTTTGGTTCTGCAGGGTAAGACTGGTTTGGGGGTTTTTTATAGTCAGTGGAGCAGAGGGACTAGTTTATTATCTATTTTGTGTTTGCAGAAGCAGAAAAATTAATTCTTTTTTCTTCTTCTCTCTAGTTTAAGCCTTGAGGTTAGTCTAAACAGTGGTTTCTAATCAATTAAAATAAGGCAATTTTATTAATTGTATGACTTCCCTTTATCCACTGAAGAGGCTTTGGCAGTCAATTCATCACTTTCTGTACAACTGTACAAACTCAACTGTTACAACTCAAGCCAGTCATACAAATGATGGACAAAAAAACCTACACTGGAAATCTGAAAGCCCCTCTTGTGTAGGGAAGAGATGGAATATGAATCATCTTGATAGCTGAGAGAAGTGTACTGGTTACTTAATTAACAGAAAGGAATCTATAAAGTGGGTGATGCCAAGCTGTGGCTTGGATGCTCTCCCTGTTTCAGCTTCTCTTACTCAGTGAGGGGATGGAAACACAAGGCTGGGAACTTGGGATGTTCTGTGCTCATATTAACACTGGTGCTTGTACAGTAGCAAGCCTAGAGAGGGTAGAACAGTCCACTTAATGAGGGTGTGATGTATGCTGAATAACAAAGGCTTCTTTCTCTCCAGCTTGAACACCTAGGTTAGAGAACTCAAGGCACGTGTATTCATGTTTGAGGCCCATGGCTCAGTGCTTACCTGGGATCAGCTGCATGGTGCAGTACACAGCATTGTTAGATGATAATTATTGCAAGATTTTCATTGAAGCTCTCAATCTTTACATAACTGGTGGAAAGAAAAAACAAACAACATGAGCTCAGAATGGAGGGAGAGGGATCTAGATGCAACATCCAAAGCAACAGGTCAAAATCGAGATGTTGAAGGATCATCTTATTTCAGCTGAAATATTTGAATGCGCCAATCACTCTTGCATTGTTTCTTTTGTCCATTGTCTGGCCTTTTTGTTCCATTCAAAAGTCTCAGAAATTATTCTGCAATTAGGTTAAACCCATGTTTATTTCAAGCTTGTGGAGCCACGGACTTGCTTCAGTGTCTTAGCATTGTTCTTTCAGTAAGGACCACTAGGAATAAGTCTCAACATCTGTGAACTTTGTTGCTAATCTCTGCCAAGGGTGGCAGATAATTCTTCTCAGTACACCAAATAAGCACAGATGGGGTAGCCTTTAAACCCATGGACAGCAAGATGAACAGCTGGACACAAGACTAATAATTGGGTATTCAATAGTACAAAAAGTCCAGTTGGTGCCCAAACCTCACACAGATTTGTGGTAATTAAAACACAAATATATCTGGGCAAGAAATTGTTATGACAGAGGTTAATGGCACATCAATGAACCAGAATTCATTGCTTCAGTGACTGCTGCTAACCTGAAAGGTCTGTTTGTTATTTAAAGCTCATATTCTAATATAATTTGTTGTAAAAATTTGGCTGTTTCATGCTGACTGCACTGGTTATTTGAACCTCTGAATATTATTTCCACCGTAATGAAGTCCCTAAAAAAGGGTACATTGGAAGGTTCTGTAGTTTCATCTAGTATTTCTGTGATTCCCTCCCAATACATCTCCCAACACAACTCGTCTGTAATGTTTTGTCCTTGCTAAATAACCTGTTTCATAAAAGAAAAGAAATTTGAAAAGTGAGCAGAATCATAGATTTTGTTTGGGTTGGAAAGGACCTTAAAGATCATCTAGCTCCAAATCCCCTGCCAAAGGGAAGAGAAACCTTTTGCAAGACCAGATTGCTCAGAGCCCAGTCCAACCTGGCCTTGGACACCTGCAGTAATGGGGCATCCAAAACTTCTCTGGGAAAGCTGTGCCTGTGTCTCACCACCCTTACAGCAAAGAATTTCTTTTTAATATCTAATCTAAATCTACTCTCAGTCTTTGAGGCCATTTCCCTTAGTCCTCTCACTACATGCTCTTGTAAACAATCTCCATGTTTCTTGCAGGCTCTCTTAATGTACTTGGAAGGCTGCAATTAGGTCATCCCAAACCCTTCTCTCTTAATGTACTTGGAAGGCTGCAATTAGGTCATCCCAAACCCTTCTCTTCTCCTGACTGAACAATGCCAATTCTCTTAGTCTTCTCTCATACAAGAGGTGCTCCAAATCTCTGATCAACTTGATGGCCCTTTCTGGACTCTCTCCAACAGATCCATGTTCTTCCTGTGCTGGCACCCCAGAGCTGGATGCAGCCCTGCAGGTGGGGTCTCAGCAGAGCAGAGCAGAGGGGCAGAATCCCCTCCCTGGCCCTGCTGCCCACACTGCTCTGGATGCAGCCCAGGTCACCTTTGGCTGTGTCATGTCCAGCCTCTCATCCCTCAGCACGGCCAAGCCCTTCTGGGCACGGCTGCTCTGATCTGTTCATCCCCAGCCTGAGTTGACACCGCGGGTTGCCCTGACTGAGGTGCAGCACCTTGCACTTGGTCTTGTTAAATCTCATTAGATTACCTTGGGTCCACTTCTCAAGGTTGTCCAGGTCCCTCTGCATGGCATTTCTAGTGCCCTAAAATGTTTTTTTCAGCAAGTTGAGAAGAAATAGCCATCACTGATTCTCAGGCCGAATAGTCTCAAGAGACAGAATTTTCTTTAGAAGGTATGCATTGGCTTGTGCATCATAATGAGACAAAGACAGTAGGCTAAAAGTATCTAAAGATTGAAATACTTAGAAACATCTCCACTAGGATTAAAAATAAAAGTAAATATAAAAAGTCATTTCAGTACAACTGTAATTACAGCACAGAATTGAAAAACTGAGTTAGAATCTTTCAACATGAATATAATTGTGATAAGTTCTCACTTTGTATGATCTCTATCTGAACATATTGTTATTGTACATCTACGTGTAATGAAGCTGTAATTAAGCAAACTGATGAAATATATCACTATGCCCACATTAGATTAAGCCATCTGAAATACATATACCCTTTCTGCAGTGCTTGGTTTATGACAGTCTTGCTGATATGGTGTTGCAGGGAACTGCTTACCAAGACAGAACAGAAGGAGCACTCATTAATTTAATGAAGAACAAATTATGCTTACCTTTTCAAGTGCTCAGTTTCCCTGGAGTTGGGGATGTGGCCATGCTGGCATCTGTGCAGCTTAGTAGCGCATCCTCTGTTGCAAGGAGACAAGGGACAGAACATGAGCAATTTAGCCTAACTGTTCTGCTGATTAAAATTTTTGATTGCAAAATCTAAGTTATCTGATCACCTAAGGCATGCTTCTTGCTCTTCTGTATGCACACAAACACAGGCATATGTGCGCATGCATCTTGTCTGCACTAGAAACAACCTGAAGGTGTTCAAAATCCACTTTCAGGACTTCTGGCCTACTAAGACACCAATGTCTGGACAATGCAGCAAGTACATAAGGAACTGTGTAAGGTCCTCCAGCATCTCTGAAATTGGTCCAGGTTATTCTGTGCTGCTAGGTGCCCTAGCTGTAAACTGCTGCTAAATTTATTGGCCAAAGACTCTGTCTTGCCTGCAGGTATTTTTCTGGTATTTCTTGGCTGTTACTCTGAAGCGGCTACTCCTAAAAAACATAGCTAAAAATTCCTATTTAAAGAAGTGAAAGTGACTGAAAATTAATTTTAGATATGATTCTTTAAAATATATTTATTATTATTTATTATTAAATATATTTATTATTATTATTAATTTACTGAATACTAGGCAGTATTCAGTAAATAAGGGATCTAATTACTTATTTAACTTCTGGCAAAATTGAAATGAAAGGAAATTTGAAGCTTGAAAAGAACCAGCCCATGCTCTCTTCATAACTAATGGAGAAATTAACAAAAATTTACTAGCTTACTGCTGGAGGTTAACCACAAAGAAGAGATTAATTATTGCATTGTCCTGCATTTTTAAAGTATGTAATTATAATGGACAAGGCGAATCACAAATTCATGCAGGACAGCAGGATTAATAGCCCACCTCAAACAACGTGGACTAGAAGTAAATATGTATTTTTGGGACAGACAGGATAGAGTTCCTCAATAACCTTATCAAAAGTATCCTGTCAGAAAAGGCTCTCATCAGTTAAGACAAACAAGAAAGTGCTTGTTACTGAGGTACGATGGAAAACAACACAGACCCTGTTTTCTTTTGATTGTAGGGACAAAAGTCCTGTTGAGCTTTAATGAACAGTTTTTGAGGATGAACACTGTGAGACTAATGGTATTGTGTCCAGTCAAGTTTTTTGTACTTTTATAAAGAAGAACTCTTGGACAATGTAGGAAATCCCATCTGTTGATCATCTATTAGAAAAAAACAGACATTGTGAATTATTGAGACCGGAGATGGATGATTGGGAAGGGTGAACCTACCAAACCTGGATAATATATTCCATGCTTGAAACGCACAAAAATTCAGCTGTTCAATCTATATCTACTGTGGTTGGAAGAGTAATAATACTTAACTGATAAGAACAATGTTGTTTTAATTTTAATGCTTCTTAATTTTATTGGTTTGTGTGAAATGAAATTAAAGGGTTCTTGTAATTCAAACAGAAAGATAGGGGTTATTGATATTTTTCTGCCTTGATTCTTTCCTTGTTAGGTGTTTCCATCTTCCCTTGCTTGTAACTTATTGCCTATGTTTTGTGCACATTTTTATCTTCATAAACTGACAAAATATTTCCTAATTGGTGAAGGAAATAATTTTTTAAGAGATAATAACAGATTTTTTTGTTTGCTTCCTTTATGTCTCACACTTACATGGCCATCTTTCACCCTTTTTAAAAGTAAGCATTATTTTAAAGTTCATGAAATTATTCATTGCCTGCTATTTTACACAGCTTGGATTTAGATGTCTTTGCCAGCTGACCTGTAGTCCAGATTAGAATTTAAATGAGGGTTCTGATTTTTAATTTCTGACTGAGACACAGAGTTCCTGATCAGTTGTGAGTGATAAACCAAATCTTTTGTGGAGCCTTTCCTGTTCATAAGGATGTCTATGTTTTTCTGTCTTTATTCAAGTATTGTGAAAATATCAACAAATATTTCATGTACAATTATTGACATAGCACCATACAGAACTTAACAAATACCCAAATTCTTCCCCAGTAAAATATGAATGAATGCTCTAAGAATATTTAGGGTGGGGTTTTCTGGTTTTTTTTTTTGGTGTTACTTACCTGGAAAATTTTGTATTCATAATGCTGTCTGGTTTCCTTTTTTAGTTTTATTATATTTACCTTTGGTTTTCAATGTGATTTTATTACCCCAGTGCTAAACAGAGTGATTTGTTTCCACTGCAATTTCTGTAAGGACTTAGCGTCCATGCCATCTTCTGGAATTAGTTTTTTGGTTTTGCAAACACTTTTTGCTAATGTTTTAATTGTACTTTCAGCATTTTATTTTATTTCGGTAAGCAACTTATTAAGTGGATTTTATTATGCTTTACATGACTTTGTGCAGTTCAACTATTACCTACCTACTTTTTTAAGAGAAAAAAATTCTAAAAAGCTGTATCAATTGAAGTATGAATCAAATTCGTGAAGCCCTACTGAAGTGAATATTTCCATTTTTCATTTAGTGAACTATTTCACTAAATGAGTGTCAGAATGGAAATGCAGTTCTAAATGTGCAGATTCAACTGTATGTTATATAAGAACTGTAGTGATTCACAGCCTTATGGCATAAGTCCATGAAACAAAAGGACTAGGCTTGCACCTACAAAAGACTTTGTCTTTCACTTTGTCTTTGCACTTGATTATTTCTTGCAGCTGCAACAAGGGTGAGATTCTTAAGTTATTGTTAGAATTTTTTTTTCCATATGAAATAAAAAAAAGTGCTATCATACTTATTAATTTTAAAATGGATTTGGACTTACAGGTGTAGATCTCATAATTACATAAAAATATTTTAGAGTCAGAAGTGATACCTTGTAGGCAAGCATTTGTTGTTTGCTATAGTTAATTAAAACCAGAAGATGTCTCAGTAAAGCTGATTTCAAAGCATTATTTAAATTCCTCCAGGAGAAGAAACCACAAATGACATGATATACTGAAGAGCAGCCACTAAATTAATTTCTTTGTCCAAGAAGTGTCACTATTTAATTTACACAGAAGGGTTTTAAGTGCATTGACACTGATTCACATGAACTGTGCTTTAACAAAGATTAATAAAGATTTCTGCTCCCAGGAATATAGATATTCTAGAAGAAAAATAAAAAGAAAAGGAAAGAAATGTGAGCAGAAGTGTCAGATTAAGCTGTGAGAATACAGAGACAGTAATATAGGTGAGTCAGGGCATTCAACTACGATTTGGGCAAAGATTTATCGCCGGGTATCATTTCAATCAACAGGCAGTGGGAGCAGCAAGGTTTCTAATACCCTTGAAAATGAGGGATACCTTGTATCTCCAGCTCATCAGCCCAATACTGAATTTAGTGGACATTTATATGTCTATTTATTAATTATTTATTTATAACATTTTCACATAAAATTTGTAGTGGATAGGAATGTACTCTTTTGAAATAGCCAACAAAAGCTAGATCCTGAACTGTTACCACTGAAAGACAGTTATTTAGTAACATACAAATATATTCTTAATTTCATACAAATAATTCAAAATTATGGCATTTATCATAGGTTTACTTTTTAGTTCTCACTGTGTTTTCAGACTGAAATGCCCTTTCTCAGGCACTAGGCACAATGGGAGTTTTCTATTAAAAGCACAATGGCTGGCACAAGAGACTCCCACTCTCTGCCTAGTATCTCCATATGGTCTGATTTTTCATCCTTTAAAACAATGTTACTACTAGAGTGGATGGACGTGTTTCTGTGCGGACCTGGGACTAGTCCAGAAAGCAGTGCCTCCTACTTATGCTCAGGACGAGGCTGTTACCATCTCCCACTCTTCAGTGAGAAGAGAAGTATTCTTATTTTGCCATTCTTGACGATGAACAATTTTGATGATGCTTCTGAAAGTGCTCACAGGACTTCCATTTCAGATCCTTTTCTTCACTACAAGTAACTTCCAAGAACTGCCCTGTACCAGTGATTTGGAGGCCTGGCTCTGCCTCTGGGCGCTCAGAGGTGTGGTATCATTCATCCCTTTCCCCATATCTGGTAAGGCTGACATGGTATGCGTGCCTAAAGACTGCAGCAGGGCAGCTTGGTTAGGTGCAACAAGCCTGTGTGGAGCACCATGACAAGCCCTCACAGGGTTTATTAACAGCTTTAAGCAGGTGCTTCTGAAAATGCTAGCTAGCTCGAGTGATGAGTGTTTTTTGTGATGGAAATTAAAGGCCAGTGTAGCATGGCTGCCTTCAAACAGCTGAGGAGCTGTGAGTGTGCTAATCTCCGTTGTGCTAATTTGCAGCACACATATGCAGTGACTGGTTCAGCCTGCAGAGAAGGATCATTGTGTTTGGATCACATTGCTCATGTTGTTTAGTCTTTTGCTGGCAGAGCCTAATAATTGCTAATTACTGATCTGCTAGTATTTGTAACACTGAACTGCGAAAGTACATGACTTTTATCTGGGCTCTAGGCTTTTACTCTCCAGCCAACAGCCGCACCAGAAGGCTGGAACAGGCAAAATTCAGAAGTGCTTTTCTATGCACCACTGGCAATCTGACGGGAGGAGAAAACAGCACACTTGTTGAGAGAATCCCAATTAGCCAGGGTTCGACTACCAGCTGTGCTTCAGCGAGGCATGATCAGGCCCAAATAAGCTGGTGTGGCCAGAAACGTTTTTTCAGAAAACTGGCCAACATTGACATTCCCTCTGCTACTGTATTCCTCTCTTGCCCCCATTACTGCTCCGCCAATTTCTTTTCGGTTCATTTCGGCGGATGATGTCCCGCGGGGACGAGTATTCCGATCCCTGCCGGAAAGGCTGCTGAGGCGAGACCGAGGTCCGCGCGGCTGGGGCAGGACGGAGAAGCCCCACGCCCGGGACCGACGCGGCTGGGGGCGGGTGTCCATCCCGGGGGTGTCCGCACCGGCCGAGCCCTCGGTCCGCGCGTGTGCGAGCGCTGCCGGCCACAGGCGGGGGGCGGGCGGGGGTGCGGGGTGCAGGTCCCCGACCGGCGGCCGTGCGGCGGCGGCGCTGCGGCGGCCCCGGGAGCCCCGCGGCGAGCACTGCCGGCGCACCTGCGGGGCGGGGGCGGTGCGTCCCGCCCTGACGTCACGGCGCTCCCGCACCGCCGCCGCCGTCTGACAGCCTCCGCCGGGCGCGGTGCGGTGCGGACAGGCAGGCAGGCAGACAGAGCGCCTCGGCTCGCCTCGGCTCGCCTCGGCTCGCCTCGCCTCGCCTCGCCTCGCCTCGCCTCGCCTCGCCTCGCCTCGCCTCGGCTCGGCTCCGCTCCGCTCCGCTCCGCTCCGCTCCGCTCCGCTCCGCTCCTCTCGGCTCCGCACGGCTGCTCCGCGCTGCCCTCGCCATGTCGGTGGCCGGTCTGAAGAAGCAGTTCCACAAAGCCACGCAGGTACCGATCCCTCTCCCCGCGCTTGGAGAGCGCTCGGCTGCGGCCGGCGTGTGCGTGGGCATGCACGGGTGTGCGCGGGTCTCCATTCGAGTGAGTGCGGGGTGAGTGGGTTTGCGCGGATGCTGTGCCCGGTCGTGCGTGATGAGTGAGCGTGCGAGGGGCCGTGTGTCTGGCCGGGTGTGCGCGGTGCGCGCATAGATGTGCGCGGTGCGTGAATGTGCACGGAGGATGGTGGGTCTACAGGGGTGTCCATCTGCGGAGCGCCGGGGCTTGCCGGGCCGCCGCGCCTCCCCCGAGTCAGCTCTGGCCGCGTTGCGGCAGTGGGCAGGGGCTCCCGGGGTGCGGGAGTAGCTCCTGGGCTGCCCTGACCTCCGCGCTTGGACCCGCGGGAGCAGCTGCTGCAGCAAATACCCGCCCCGGGCTCGGACCTTCCCTACCGAGGTCTGTGCACCGTGTTTCCATTGGCGATGTTTGTTTTAGCCTGACTTTGGGAAAACAGCAATAAACGTGACCTTTTTGTTTCGTGGGTCTAGACCACAGGTGAAATCCGAGTAATGAGGTTTGGTTCTGTTGCTTTAGGCATGGTGTGATATTGCAGGAAGGTCAGGATGAGTGTTTCACCAGTAGTTGAGTTGTTTCATAATACAAAATCTGTGTGTTACAGTCTGCAAGGGTACAATTTCTGACTTAGTGAGCTTTAGGGCTAAATCTAAAATGGTTTCATAGAAGTCAGAGGAATTGATTTAGATCTAGAGAGCTGACACCAAGACCTGTGCAGTGTAGGTGGGTTTTTTTTGTGGTTTTGAGTTTTTTGGGATTCTTTTGTGGTTTTGGTTTTTTTGGTTGTTGTTGTTTGTTTGTGTTTTTGTTTTGTTTGTTTGGTTTTTTAAATTTTGTTTTTAAATAACTAAATACAAAATCCACAGTTATTTCCAATTGCTTTCCATTGCAGGCATCTTCAGCTAGGAGTCTTGGTCACTGGAAACAATCTATAGATCCAGGCACACAAGATACATTCAGCTGTTTGACTTTTCAACACCCATGTATTTGCCCTTCTCATGCATCTCATCTCTTGAGCACTATGGGGAAATATTCCCTGAAAAAATGATCCTTAATCCAAATATTTGTCCAAATTCTGATTTTCCATCCCTTTTAGTCACACCTACTGCTGCAACTTATAACTCACACTATAACTCTGAATGCACATTATAACTCTGGATGCAATGGTTTTATACCAAGTCTGGCATGGGTGCACAAAGGTATTGGATAACACTGTGTCTCACCTTTCATGCCACATTGTGCTGCATCATTGGTAAAATAAATGCAAGAAAAAGGCTGCACTCAAAACAGATGGCATAAGAAGCAGGTAAGGGTGCCTGAGTCCATCCAGCAGTGCCCATCTGCTGCTGCTTACTTTGTTGTTTCTTCCCCCACTGCCCTTGGTATTATGAGCATTATGGCAATGAGTTCTGGTACTGAAAATAAGAATTTCAGTGTCTGTGCTGTCCGTGTTTAAAGAAGTAGGCAAGATGAAGTTCACATTTTAGTACTAGAAATCTCAGTTCTCCATTTTTGTAAGCTAATGAGAATGCATCTGCAGCAGCAGAGGTAAACATCTTTTTTTGAGGGAGCATGGTGTGAAAGGTCTGTGCCTGCTGTGTTGTCCTTCAGATGACACTCTCACACTGATTGTCAGCAGTACTGTCATTTAGAAGGAAGGAAGAGTTTTAGCTGTCTGGAACAAAAATATTTAAGTCTCTGATGCCAGATTTAGCAGCCTGACATCTGATGACCCAGGGATTTTTGGACCCAGCCTTGACTTTCGCAGTTTGTTTTCATGCAGGCCATGGAGACACATTCATGTATGAGAATGACTCGCAAGTATGTTGAAGAGTGATCTGCTTATTGGCTTGCGTGCATTACGAGTGAGAAATCTGCGACATAGTTGTGCTGACCTTGCTCCAGGGAGTAATCCTTTTGACTAGCGGTTAAACACCAGGTGAAATACAGACTGACATTGCTGGCATGAATGAAGCTTTCCAGATAGGATCAGACAAACAGGAAGTTTTTTTAAAATTCTAAATTATTGATTTGGTTCTTACTCATGTGTTTTTTAATATGATGTGGTGTTTTAATAGAGTCCTAAGTCATATCAAGAGCACATCTGGATTATTTTATGCAATGTAAAAATTTTATTTAATTTCATTTATTGTTTTCTGACTTCTGAAATGTCAAGCTAACCTGCATGAAGTACTGCCAGTTTAGCAGCTGTGCTGAAGAACTTAATGCCTGTCAACTCTCATGGACCAACTGCAACAGCAGTGAGACATTGATGAGCAGGAGGATCCTTTGCACCTTCTGGAATGAGTCGAGTGTTCACCCTTTTGCCTTTCATACAAACTAATGGGTTTACCTCTGTGCAGCAGATAAATAAAGTTTAGAGAAATCTTCCTGAGTTTGTAAAAGCAGGATGAATCTGGAAGTCCTGGCATTAATACAGAATTGCATTCATACAGATGTTAGACTGACCAGTGGGGAGCAGTTTAGGTTGTTCATTTACTTCCAATATCCACAGAGCACCTAAAAAGGAGAAATTACCCCATTTGAATTTTAACATGCCACTGCAGATCTATCATACATCCTGAAGCTAGGAAGATCTAAAGCATTTTTTTTCCAGAAATGGGCAACAAAGTGCTATGCCACCAAATGGTCCCTTTTTCTTTAGGCATGCAGACTCCTTTGCCAGTAGTATTATGCCAGTGTGACCGACAGAATATTGCTTCCTCCAGGTTTATGTACAGTTATAAAACTACCACAGTCACTTTGGGTGATACAGATTTGACAGTCTAGGGCATTTAAACAGAGTTGTTTTAAAATAGCGTGAGCTTTGTTTCCACATGACTGCATTCATTGCATAATATGGCTCTTGTGAGGCACAGTCAAAACTAAGCTGCCAGAAAGTAATAATTTCATAGGGAAAGAGATTAACAAAAATTCTGGGAGTGGCCACATCTGATGTTCCATTTGAAACAACTGAATAAATGTGACTGACATTTAAATAGCAGTATGAATGTGGTGATTTGAACCAAAAGCCTGTAGTATGGTTTATTTTCTACCACTGTATTCTGCTTTCATGATTAAATTTGTCCCAAGACCCAGACCAAATTAACCAGTTTATACAGTTCTATGGAGAAAAATGTTTGGTAATGGAAGAAACATCTGAACAAATTACTTACACTCCATTCATCATTGTCAGTAGCTTGTTAGATGCTGACACTTAGGTGGAAAGTACTATGCTTCCATCTTTGGCAAGGTAACCTGTGAATGGTGCAGTAAGAGAAGGACTCTGCTGGTTAATAAGAAGCAAATGAGACTCCTGCCAAGCTATGCAGTTGTCCACAAAATTCTGTGGTCTTCCTAGGGACTCTGGGCTAATTCAGAGCCTGTCTACACAGGTTCTCTTGTGAAAAAGAGAATATTGGGGTTCATCTGCCAGAATGTTTTTTGAATTCCTTGGTCAGAAGTATGTAAGATGTTTTTCTCTGTAATCTATGACACAGTCCACTTACTAAACATACTGCAGCTAACCAATTTTTACTGTTCTCTGTTGATATCAATATTTTCCTTAATCTCTAGCATACTCTGTATTCATAACATGTTCGTGACTGTCCTGCAGTGTTATGTGGCAGCCGTGTTTGCTTTTCCAGTGGTAGGACATCACCTGTCTTTTCCGCTGACTATGGTTGAAGCTGGACTCAGAGTGGGTCTACTTTTCTCCTGCCATGTTTCCTCACATGTAAAGGTACATGTGGGAGTTGGCCTGGAAAGCTGGGCAGTGTTATATTTTTCTTAGTGCAAACGCTGCACCATGCATCAGTTTTGTGGAACTTAATGATCTCCCTTCTCATGCGGTGTGGAACCTTCTTGTGAGCAGTCTGAGGAAGGTGGGAGGAGAGTCGTTTGCAGGGTGGTGTGGCTCTGAGGATAGAGCCCAAACAGGCTGCTAGAAACCTCTGCCCAAGAGACATGCACCACTGGCAGTCTGCTGGTTTCTCTCTGTGTGGAGCACTACGTTTTGAGATCAAGGAAAGGGAGCAAAATTTTGATTTGGAAATAAAGACTATTTTTAGAAAACAATACTTAGCTGCAGAGGGGATTATTTCCACAGCAGGTAGGGAAATTCCTTCTGTTTGTGCACTCTAGCTGATTGCCAGATACATTATTCACATTTGGCATCATTCCCATGCGTCCTTTTATCGATATTACATAATTGAAAGGGTGAAAAATTGACTTTAATCTAAATTGCTCTTTAGTTGGATACTGTGTAGCCCTTCCGAGTTGTTGATGGTTTAAACAGTCTGCGCCAGTTTTAAACCCTGTTTCTAAATCTGATTGGAGGAACTGCTGCTTTTTGTACTAAAAAGATCATGCCTTTTTTTTTTTTTTTTTTTTTTTACATTTCTCAAGCATCTATTACTGTAGTAACTTTCCAACTGACGGATGCACTTTCTGTTTTTATATATGTATATAAAAGTTGGAGCACTAAATGGCACCCATCTCTAAGTTTTCTCCCAGAGATGTCTGGAGGCAAAGAATACCCATGGATGCTCCCCTCAGAACATAGCATGCACCAAATTTTTGTTTCATATCTTGACTCCCATCTTAACTCGAATTATTAAATAGCAAGGAAGAACTGGATGCTCTTGGTCACTTATGCAAAACTGTCTTTGAGTTTTAAAACTCAAAGACAGTGTCCTCATGCCTAGCATACTGATAGATAACATGCTGCATAAAAGTGCTGGAGCAGCAAAACCAATTTTAATTTAAGATTTTGCAGAGGTTACTCAGCAGAAAATTCTGTACTTTTACCTAGCTCCTAATTTTAAACAGAAGGGAGGTGCTGGGTTGGTCTGACCTATTTCTTGTGAAGGATGGAGACTTGAGGAGCTTGAACATCGACTGTCGTGACCTGGTGGTGTACCAGTGAAGTCTTTGACTTTTAAAAGGTTGACAAGAGGGACGGAATCTGCTTTGTGGGTCCCATGGAGCTGCTGCCGTCTGTGAGTACCTGTGAAGAGAAGCTGTCTGGACAGCATTTAGTGGGAAGTGCCCTGACTCATGGCCCTCTTACCAGTGAAGGTCTGTGGTATGTTCAGGGACAGCCAAAACATCCTCCAAACCTCTTTCCTTAGTACTAAAAGGTCTTCCTTCTGCTGCTTTCCAGAAACTTCTGTAACTCTGATTCTCTTCTCAGGCAGTGGCCCCTGATGGACAATGGTGGTGCTTATCCTTTCTTAAGTGTGTGTGGATAATCAGACCAAAGAAAATTGAGCTACAGCGTGGTATTACTGCAATGTTGTTTGCCACAGCACAATTACCTTGCTTTCAGTGCTTATCTAATCCTGCACTTAATCTTAGAGACAAAATAGTAGTGGTTTTATAATCTGAGGTTATAGCACATCACAGGAATCCATCCAATCTGTCATAGAAGTGCTAGAGTTAAAATTAATTATTTTTTTCCTCCCAAAGTGGAGAAAAAAGAGAGAAATTACTATTTATTGTGCTTACATTTTTCATAAGATTTCCCTTTATGGAGGCTCTACAGACCTGCATAGTAGAAAACTGAAAGTTAGAAGTGGTTGTTTGAAGTTCAGCATATTTTCAATTTGCCTGTAGATGGAAATCACTGTGATGAACCTGTACAGAATGATTTGTGAGTATGTATTTGCACTTGACGTAATAGTGATGATGTTCTTGTGTCTGGGATGGAGGACATATCTTTATAAATAAACTATATATAAAAATATTTCAAATTATTTTTATTCTGTAGACTGAAATTGGACTGACGTAGTTGTTGCAGCATCATATGGTTCACACTGAATGCAGCAGTTTACACTCACCTTCTTGCCCATCATCATTTCTCCACAGAAAGGAAGTGTTATTTGATCCCAGCAAAGATGATGCTGAGTCAGCAGCAGTATAACCTTGTGGTTTGGTGTGATGCCAGAGGACCTTCTGAAAGAACTAGAAATTCAACCACTCATTTGGCAATTGCACCTCTTACTAGAGGAGGGATGGAGAATTGAATGCATATCTATTCCAGAGTAGATAGGTGCCACTAGCTGTGATCCTTGTCATCCTTGTCAGCATTTAGGTTGATTTTCATCAGGCTGTGCTTTGTGGTCTTGTGTTCTTGGATTTGTTATCACTGTCAAAAGGGGTTGCTATGCTGAATCCTTTGTAAGCAGAAATTCTAAAATAGAGAAAAAATGCTGGCTTTTCCTGCCTTTTCCTCTACAATTCTACGGCAGCAGAATACTTCACACTTAAAATGTTTATATTCCTCTCTGCCTCCATCATATTTTTTGTGGATTTCAGTTTGATGTTTTTAATAACCTGTGTTATTTATACATCAATTGTAACTCTTTTGATTGCCTAATTTCCAGTTTCTATTGGCTGCAAAAGGTCTTTGCTTGTGAAAAGAGTTTATCTAAACATTTTGATATAGAGCTTGTTTTTCACCTTTGGGTTATGAAATTCAGTGACTGTTGTGCAGAAACACCAGAGACACTGTTTATCTTTCAATTTAAAGTGCCATTAAGCACTAGACATCGCTTTTGTTCTGCATCTTTGGGAAAGAGTGCAACTACAGTGAAACAGGGGGAAAGAAGAACAAGTTTCATTAGAGATTAAACCTGGGGTTTTTTTTCCTCTAGAAAGAAAATTTTCCTGCAAATGTTCATTTAGTCTTTTATGACTTTCAGTAGACTAACAGGATTTGCTCTTTTAAGCAACACTTAGACAGATAGATATTATTGCTGAGTTCTTTTCCAATCTGTACACTTTTCAGCTTTGAGGTCTGTGCCAGAAATTCCTTTCCATGCAAAATCAATCTAGATGCAGAAAACCAATTAATAATTCATAAGGTATAAATGTCAAAAATAAGTGGTGTTTGCCTTTCCAGATGAGTCACTTAGAGCTTGTCTGCCTTGGAAAGTTATGGCGTCGTAATCTGAGGGCTGAAATGGAAATGCTGCAATTTTACAAGTATAACTCTGCAATGGATGGGTTTCTTTCTACTTCTAGAAGAACAGCTTTTCAACTTGACTGGTTTTTTTTTGATAAGGGAGCTGAGGGCATCAAACTAAGGCCTATCTTTCCAGTGCAATGAAGGTGTTTGCAGTGAACTCGCTAAGGCATGAGAGGTGACCAGCTTGTGTGTTTTTCTCTACTATTTAACCTTTTTTTTTTTCCTCTGGGAATGTTATCTTTGTCATCCAAATACAGTTAGTTAAAACTATTGGTTGCTTCATCCAATTTCTTGCACTGGTCAGGAATGGATAGAATTTGGTTTTATTTTCTACTTCTATGAAAGGAATTGAGAACTTTTAAAACGGAGCTGGGGCATGAAGAATGTTCCTATCAAATGCAAACGTTTTTAGGAATCAGAATGTTTGAATGTGGAAATGTGCCTTGATGTGCACAATAACCAGGAGTGCACATTTACTGGCTAGACTCCATCATCCAAGGAGCCTTTCATGAGTATTAACAAATGGAAGTTTATCTTTCAGGAAGAGTGGTTGGATCTTATGTTATTATTTGCAGTCTAGATTTGGGTTTTAAATATGCACATAGTATTCTGTGGCTGGCAGGGAATCTTTCTTTCTCACAAAATTGCTTAAAAACATATTGCCAAATCTGAGGCACATTCACCTCTGTCAAAAGTGGATATGACTGCTGCAAGTTGTAAGCTGAAAGCTGAGGCAAACTTAGTAAATTATATAAATCTTTAGCTTTTCAATGCAGAAAAATATTTTTTCCTCTATTAGACTCTTTCTGTTTTGTTTCACCTATGTAAGCTGTTGCAAAAAAAAGACATATAGGAAAGAAAGTTAAGCTTTGCATGGAAGGAATGGGATTTTCTTGCCAGAGAAAGAGCCAAAAATATATATGACATCAAAACACAAAAACCACCAAAAGATAAACAACTTTTTTTTTTTTTTCTGTTTTATAATATTGTCATTCAAAATATGTAAGTCAGGGTGATTTTGGACCTGTGACTTTTCAAAGGCCTGGACTGGCATGTTTTAGGAAGGCTGCTCTTTTATGGCCAAAAATCTGTAACACTTGAAATAGAATAACAAAAGCTCTGCAGCTTCTGGAAAGTATCCTATTTTTTTTATTTAACAGTAGACTTGGGCAGGAGTGAAATACTAGAAAGGAAGATGAGTGAGGATGAATGCCTGGAGAGGTCCACAACAGGGATCCTTGAAAACTGAACAGAGGTAAAGTGTCTGCTCTGGTGTGTATGAGTAGTGACTAACTAGAGGGAGAAGGATTGGCAGATGTTCGTGAAGGACTAGCACTTGCTGTTTCCTGCTTCATTAGCCTGCTACCTCCAGCATTCCAGTTCCTGATCTGGACACAGTGATAATGTGTATTGTTCCAGCCCAGGAGCAAAGACAACAACTGTTCCCAAAACATACGGCTTAAGTATCACCAATGGGTTAACGAAGTCAGCATGAATTTAATGGTCAGTATAGGTGGAATCGAATGTGACTAAGGAGGGAAAAAGCTAACATTGTTTCTAAGATGACAACCCCAGCTGTTACAGATTTCCTTTCTCTCCGGGAGGAGGAATAAGCAAAAGGCAATACTCCTCTGCTGCTCTGATTTCAGGATAGTCTTTTATCAAGAACTGCTGGACAGCCACTGAAAAATAAGCTTTCCATGACTTAGTGCTTTTTTCTTTCCCTAGGGAGAGTTTGCTGTTCTGAGTAGACTGACAGAGCCTTTCTATTTTGTGTGTGGAAAGTTTCCCCAGTGCTGACTGCCAAAGGTTCTGCTGGGTTTTGATCAGCCAAGTCCCTGCATCAAATCGGTGACTCATTCCAGCAGTCCGGCGGAGCTGAAAGCCCTCCCAGGCAGGAGCTGAGCTCTGGCTAGCGTCTTCCTGGCGCTCCCTGCAGTGCCGCGCTGCGCTGCCCCCCGAGGGGCTCTCAGAGCACCCAGATGGGCTGCAAAGGCAGAATGCACTAACACACACTGGCTATGCAGATGTATAGCTATTTGGGATGAAAGGCAAGGTTTTCCCAGTGTGTTCCTTTTCCATAACTGTAAGGAGGGGGAAGACCCTTGTACTTTAATGTGAGACAGCATTGCTGCAGACTCTTGAGATGAGTTTCAGTATATCTGCAGAAAAGGACCTGTCATTCTTCTGCTCTGTGCTGTTCAGTGCATGTCCTAAGTGACTAAACCACATAGGATCTCGTGTGACAGAAGAACATAAGTCTCTGGACATGTGTGCAGTTGTGACTCTTGAGGTCTAGAGAGTCTCAAGGGCAGGAGCTGGGGTTTGGCTGCCTTGTTTCTTGATGCACAGCCTGAATGTATTACCCAAGAAAAGAGATGAGCATGCTTGGGTTGTGTTTCTGACTGGGGCTTGCTGGTTCCACTGCAGAATCTATTCTAATAATAAAAATAAGTTATTGAGATAAAAACAAGTTGAAGTGTGGATGGACTTCTATTTGAAAATGTCTGCCAGACTATAGGAGAAAATTTATGTGATGCCCAAGGGCTGACCATACACTTATTTCTTTTGGGCTGATAAGATACTTGCTGATTTACCCCTCTCATCTTAAGAACAAGACCACTTCCCAAATTATGTATTGAAAACAGCTATATGAGATTTCTAGCAACTTTTGTAAAATGCAGGCAGTCTTTCTGAGCAGATTTGAAAGCTTCTCTAGAGACGTTATATCTTGCTCCTTGTAAAAGACTCTTTCTCTCTTTTCTTCCACAGCACATTGGAGCAAGAGAGATTTGAAAATTTAATGAAGCTGCAATAAAACAGCCTATTCTAGTTCCATATTTTTCTCATTTCTGTTTGCAGATTAACTACATGTGTGCTCAGGGGAACTTCTTGATCTCAAACAGATTGACTGCTGTGGACTTTTTTTTCCCCCTGATTTCCTCCTGATATTTCTTTAAAACCTATGGAAATATTGTTACAGTAAATTGCATTTCCTTTAAATGCTGTATTAATTTTCTTGCAGTAAAATTAAAGTTGGGAAGGTAAATTAAGCTGCTGAGGGAGAAGCTGTGGATGTCAAATGAGCTGTTTGTCAAAGAATGAAGACCAGATTGGGAATATGAGTGACAGCCTTGTGGATGGCTGAGCCAGAGGGCTCAGGGATAGAAATTTAGGGCTCTTTGAAGCCATTTGAAGCATGTGATGGAGCAGGTAGCAGAGAGCTACAGTAAGTGGGGAGAGTAGGATCAGGTGTTGTCTTTGTATGCTGTGTTTTAGTAATTTTATTAACACTACACTGAGGACTTAACAGAAGAGAATGTGAATTTTTTTTCCCCCTATTCTCTATTGCAACATCATGAATGTAGTCATGATACCAAAGCACACCATGGCTGTATCAGAAGTCATCAGGTGTTTGGTATACCCCTTGAAAGTGACTGGGTTTGTGGTTATAGTTTTAAGATGTGAAATATTGAGGCTTTGGAAGCATTAATAATCATGGACAAGATAATGCCAACTTGCTCCTTAGTATTCCCAGGTGAGAGATAAGACTGCTTTAAAATGCTGTTGCCCTGTTTTTGAGGTTGCTTCCTATTCATTGAAGAAGAAAGTAGCAGTCATTTCTGGTGCCTATGCTAAGCTACAGGGAAGACTTGTGAGAAAGGTATAGGAATTCTGTTCTGTCATATCACAGGGAAACCTAAGTCTGACAGAAAATCCCAAGGAAGAGTGGAAGTGGCAGGGGGAAAAGATAAATTAAAATATGTTTACAGGTACTTGGTTTCCTGCCACAGCCCTTTTGAGCCTGAGCCAACAAGCAAAGCTCTGCAGTGGCCTCTTCTGCAACCATTTCTTTTCCCACATCTCTACTGCAGAGCAACCAGGAGGGCAGAAAAAGTGACTTTTTCCTCTTTTTCTGTGCCATCCTTTGATATCTGAGGAATTTCTAATAGGGTTTGTGGGCCTACTTTCCTCTGCAGCAGGTCAGGATGATCAAGGAGCTGAGACTTAAGCAATTAATTTGTTGTTTCTATTATTGTGAGTCCTTGGCTCTAGTGAAATAGTGTATTTGATTAGCAGACTGGAAAGCCTTGGTTTTGTTATGTTTTGATACCTTATTTGTTTTTAAACAACAAGAGTCCTGGCATTAACTATTGCTCTAAATTATAAAACAATGTAGTGTAGCTTTTAATTCTTTAATGTAATATTTTAAAAGGTAATATAAAATGTTTTAAATTATTTATCTTAATTCTTTAATGTAATGTTTTAAAATATTTTTAATATTTTAACTGTTAAGGAAAGCTGAAAGCATTTATGTATTATCACAGATTTTGCAAGTAGTGCATAGTCAAGTTTTACCAAAATTTTCCCAGTATTTTGTTTCCAAAGGAGACGTTATACAAATGTACAATGGAGGTGACCTTGTTCTTAGTATGAGACATTCACTAATGCATGTGGTGTAAGCCTTTACTCAGCAGCAAGAAAACATTCTGCAGACTAAATTCTGCTGATCTGGGCATTTTTACTAATTTATCTTAAGCATTCAGAAATTATTTTAAAACAAATTATTATTATTATTATTATTATTATTATTATTATTATTATTATTATTATTATTATTATTATTATTATTATTATTATTATTATTATTATTATGATTATTATTATTATTATTATTATTATTATTATTATATTATTACCAGTTTTAGCAGCATATAATCCCAAACATTAAGGAGAAATTACAGAATCCAGGTGTTTTAAAATTAGTAATGCAAGAGCAAAACCTAGGGGTTTGTTATAACTATATAAGACTTAAGAGTTTTGAGGGGGAAACCAGACATAACAGCAGACAAATGACAGGCACTGCAAAGAACCATCTGTAATTCCTCTGAGCCATTTTGTCTTCTTAAGGTTTACCTCCTTTGAGAGCTGTTCCAGTTTAAAATGTGTTCCTGGTCTTTGACGGTGTGTGACTGTGCCCCTCCCTCTTGCTTTCTTTCAGACAGAGTTAGGTAGCAGCTGATCTGAACTTCTGAGTCAGTGTCTATATTGGAAAGTCACACAGTGCAAAAAGCTTATGAAAATTGTAGGAAATATTCCAGTTCCAGACAGGTTTTTCTATGTCATCTGAATATTTAAAGTTTTTTTTCAGACATCTGTGAAGAGCTCTCTGTTCAGCTGATGGGTTGACTTGAGTTTTAAATTTAGTAAATTGATTGGCTACTACTAACTTCCTTTGCAAGCAAGGGGATGGGCAGATTCCAGAAGAAAAGCAACATCATCCACACAGAAAAGAAATCATGTGAATTTATGGATCAAGAGGGCATTTTAAGAAATGGTGTAATAATTAACAGATGTGGCAGAGCAGGTTTCTTTACCTTCATCTCATTTTAAAGAGCTAGATTGTATTTTCTGGGGCACAAAAAACACAGGACTATAAAGAGATGAGGATGGAACTCTTGAAACACTCCCTGTGATCTCTGGTGGTCTTGGTAGCCCTGCTGATTTGCCATCTAGGAGTGTCATCTTCAAGAAATCTGAGGTACTGGGTGCCCTGCTGTAGCACTGATTGTTCACATCTCCAAGGTTTGAATAATGCAAACTAGGAGGCTGGTGAGGAACCACTTCTGTGCTCCATCATGAGTTTTGATGTCTGCCCTAGTTGGCCTCCACTAAGAAGTGAAGGATCCTTTACCACTTTCTTTCTGTGCACCCAGACATAAGCTAGGCAGTAAATAGTTGTAACCAAGGGATCTGCCCTGGCAGCACAAGCTTTGCTCAGAAATCCTCTCCTCGCTTTGCATCACTTTTGTCTCGCCTAGTGTGCAAAAGTTGTGACAGTGGAAAAGTAGCTGTAAACTCATGAAGAAGCTGTGAATTCATGATCTCTGGGTATGCCAAAGAGGGTAGCTATTGTAAACGTGGCCCTGAAGGCAAATGTCTATTTATTCTGCTTTTTTTTTTTTTTTTGCTCTGTATTTCTTTCTATTTTCTGTTCTGAGCCATTGCTTTCATGCAGCCAGAACCCAATGACTAGAGTGGTGTATGATCTTGACAGATGCTGGTCTTGCTGAAGATACATGCTGTGTAGTTCTGACTTACTAAGTTACCCCAGTGTGCAGTGCTAGTGAGTAATGGTACTGCCAAACCTGTTTGTTGTCAGTGTTTTGAAATACATTGTTTTAAAATCTCACTTTGCAGACAAAGATAGACCTGTGATTTCTCCTTGATAGCAAAACTTTGGTTTTGCTGTTGATCAAGTAATCAGTGGGACTGGAAGATCTGATGAATTTAATCTACACTCAACAGGAAAAGCTCATTGTAAAAACTGAAATATTTTAGGTGTGTGATGGAAGATCCTGAATTCTGCATCCCTCTGAAGGGTCAAGAATATGATGTCTCCTGGCTTCTGGAGGCTTATCTTTCCAGATACTTCCAGTAAAGCAATGTACTTGATCAGAGCCACGAACCATGAATTTTGATCATCCTCAAAGTCTTTATTTACACCTCAACCTTTTTTTGGTGTGTGGTAGGAGAAAGATGTATACTTACGTTACTTTTAAGGTCTTTTATTTAATTTCTTTGAAGAGTTGAAGATTTAAATGAAGAAAGTGTATTTGGAAAGGTAGATTTTCAGTGCTGATAATGAGTTGGTCATAATTCATCATCTTTTTAAAATTTGGTCTGTTCAGCTGCACTTCCCGAAGTTCACACAAAAGCTTGATAAATTGTAACAAATACTATTTCTCATGAATAATACTTGAATCAATCAGGGAATTTATAGTTTTGCTAATATATGTGGGTGAGAGCCATTCTATATTTAAACTAATTGGTGTACCCCCTATTTAATCATAGCTTTGCTCACGTCATTATGTATCTGTCTGATTCTGTAGAGTCATTGTGATCTCTGCAGTCTCCCTTGGTAGGGACGTGTGCATGGCAAAACTTCCAAGGCTGCATGGACTTTGGAAGTTTCAAAAAGCCCTCTTTGTTACAGAGAGCCATCGTGTAAAGTGGATAGTCTGGCTTTTTTCTCTTTAAATTTTCCTAAGGCAAATGTCATCATTGGTGTACTTTACTGTCATGCTGCAGAAAGAATGCTTTTCTGCACTTATGCAAACAGCCTTTGGAGAGTTCTGTTCCTTCTGTTTACTTGTGTTTCTAGGGCTGTTACAACTTTTCTTCCCTTTAGACCTAATGACATCACTGAGTGATATTACACGTTATCTTCATCCTTTAATATGAGCTAATCAGTAAAACAGAATTGTCCAAGGAGTAGAGCACAACCTGAATAACCTGTGTTGTATTTTTTCGGTGGATGGTTCAACAGAGTTGTGCCCAGCAAGGTCCGAGATCATGTGTCTAAATAACAACACATAGATTGCTTTGCCTCCAGACTGCTGTAGCTGGTGCTGCAAGTAACTGTAAAGATTGGTGTATCCCAGTGGAATCCTACATGTACACCCAGCCCTCTACCTGTGTCCTTGGTGCTGTGAGGACAAAACTAGATGGTGACAGACACTTTCTTGATACACTTCCTTCAGACTGAACATATGTATTTACACTAACACGTATGCATGGTTTTGTATTTTGATTTCTTGAGTGACATAATGAAAAGTAGCTGTCCCCCTGAGACTAATCCAGCTCTGGCTGTGTTCAGATGTCTTAGTGTTTGTTTGCTTCTGGGTTGATGTGTACGTGGCAATCGCTCCTCTTCTGGCCCTCACCCTCTCAGGCACTGTGAAGCTCTTAGGAGCCATAGAAATACATTGCTTTTACTTGCTTTTTTGCACTACAAATGTATTTGGGTTTATAGCATTTCTTCTGCCCACATAACCTGAATTTTTCCTGCTAATTTCACATATTCATTCTCTGTGGAAAGACCTGTGAGTCAGTCTTTGCTTTTCTGCATTTGGAGATGAATTTGAAATTCTTGAATCCAATTAGAGTCTCCCTGTAGACATGCAAGCCTTTTTCATTTCATGTTCTTCTGCTTTACTTGTCCTTGTGGAACTAGCAATGAAATTACTATGGAGCATCCCTATTCACATATCTGTATATGATTATGTATCAAGCAGTCCCAGCCATTAGGGATGTGAATGCAATACTCAGACAAAGGATATAGGTAATTTTGTGTATATGTCCATATTATTTATGCATCAGCATAGGAGATATTTAGATATAGACACCATACCCCAGTAATCTGAAAGTTCCTCTTTAGGTGATGAAGTGGTATGTCAGAGAAAATTGTTGCCATCTGACCAGAGCAGAATATCTGAAAATGGTGCATCCATTGTATGTATGTGTGCTGCAAACATAAGCAAAAAGGAAGATGTGGATACTAGTAGAAAAGGGATTATCAAGCTTTTTCTAGCAATCTTAAGCTTGAGCATTCAAATTGAGGGATGAAAGTGCCTTCGGAAGTGATAATTAATATTTTATGTTTTAAATCCAAGTAGAAAATGATGGTAGTTTAATGAGACAAGCAGTACTATTTTTACATATATAGTGTAATCAGCTGTGAACATTTAAAAATCTTTAAGTGGGCCATTATGATACTGAGAGGCTGTATTAAAAGCATGATTTAAAAAAATATACCAGACTGAGTTGCATTGTTCTTGATTTGAAACTTTGTGTGTTCATGATTCCAAACCTTTCAAGAAGTGCAGGGGCTAAATGTTTAGTTTAAAACTCCATGAAGTAGATATTTTCAAGTTAATTGTTTGCCTCCAAGTTCTGAAGCTTTTATGAAAATAGTAAATAAAATTGCAGGATTTCAAAGTTTAAAAATCACAGATGTTTCATAATCAAAGTAAATTCCTCCATAGACTAAGCATAATATGTAGTCTTTTCTTCCCAGTGTTGACATTGGGATAATGACCTTTCCAGTAAGTGACATCAGTGATCCCTCATTGTAAGTCTTTCTATGAAGATCTTTCATTCCTTTGATGACCTTCCTCTGGACATGCTCCTTGAGCTGAGCTCCCAAAACTGCACACAGAACTTGAGGTGAGGCTACACCAGCACAAAGAGGGACAATCATTTCACTTGCCCAGCTGGTGATGCCATGCCTGAGGGACCCCAGAACACCTCAGTTGTCTTACTGGCTGGCAGGGCACTGCTGGCTCATATTCAACTTGCCATCAATCCAAACTCCCTCTTGTTTTTCCATGAGGCTGCTTTCCAGCACGTATAACCTGGATTATCCCATCACAGGTAGAAAATCCACCACTTGCTCTTTTTCAATTTCATGTAGCTGATGACTGCCCACCTTTCTAGTTTCATCCTTATCTTTCTGTAAGGCTTTTCCACCTCTGAGGAAGTTCACAGCTTTTCCTCTTTTGATAACATCAGCAAAGTACTTAACATACTTTTAATTTCTGTGTCCAGGTAATTTAAAATAAAAGCAAAGAGTGGTGGCCCTAAAACTGTGCTCCATGAAGCTCACTGGTGACTGTCTGCCAGCCTGATGTGATGTGGTTTACTACCCATCTATCCATCAGTCAATTTCTCACCCAACATGTTATAGACTTTCCTAGCTGTGTGCTGGACATTTGGTCCAGCAGGCTACTGTGAGAGACAGTATATCAATCATGCATAATGAATGCTTTCATTAAGTGCTGTACATTGCATCCTCTCCATTATATAACATGTTTTAACTATTTATATTCACAAATGACCGTGAAACTTCTTGATCCAGCTCTTAAGACTGTTAAATAAAGTTTTCCTCTATAAAATTTGCATTAGATCTCACCTCTTCTAGTTCTCCTCTGTGAATTGTTTTCCTGTGTCTAACACTGCGGAGATGACTCATCTGTGTTAGGTGGTACCTTGACCCCAATGGAGTAGTTTTATAAAAACAAAAGTATTGCATTTTTTTTTCCACACTGAGAGACAGACAGCTGCAGATGCTCTGTCTGTAGGGTGTTCTTCAGTGACAGAGGGAAAGAGAGGCTCTGGCAAACGAAGGGTCACTGTGCCAGTATGGAAACACTAGTATGTGGCACTGATAAATAACTGTGATTGCTGTATTAAAAACATGCTGGGATTAAGGCCATTGTGAAGTTCTTACAAGTAAAATGAGCTGCAGAAGAAGAAATTGCTTTGCTGCTTCAGTGTGAGTGGCTTCTTTTGGCAGAGGTCTGGAGATCAAGAGTCAAGTCAGTTCCCAACCAACACTTAGCTGTGTTAGGGCAAGTATGCAGTGTAGGTCTGCCTGAATGGTGGATAGGAAAAAGGAAGGACGAGAGTGTGGTCACATAGTGCTGTTACACATTCTGGCCAAAGAGCCTGAAGCAAAAATGAGTTATGAGACCAGGCTGCAGGAGGCTGCTGAGAGCTATAGTGTCAGCCTGTGTCATGGGGATCAGCACAGATCTTCAGGTTCTTGGAGGATGTTTTTTTTATGGCTCTTTGAAAAAGAAGTTGACTGTTAAGTTCCTTATTCAGTGTTTCTTTTTCTAATGGAGCCACTGGCTGATTTGTCTTGTAGAGATGGTTGTTGCTAATAATTAATCACATGACACAGGAGTAATGTTTTAACACCATCTATAGAATGGAGCGGTTTTGCGAAGAAATGCAAATTTTCATAAAATTTTTGGCAATTATTGATAAACTGCAACATTTATTAATGAGATGTAGAGGATGTAGAATAAAGTCCAAACAAGAATTTTAATGGGGAGCAGAAGCTTCTGTTTATGTTTCAAACAGTTTGTAAGACAGTGTTTCACCAATTTTCTGCTCTTCTTTCTTAAGCAACTTCAGTTTCTTAGAGTAGAAGAGGTAATTTATAAATGAAAAGCTCTGAAAGCAAGAATGACCTCCAGTGACACAGCCCACTTGTGAGCAAGTAGTGTAGTAAAAGAAAAGAAAAATTTTGTCTCTCTTTTCACGTTGGCAGAGAGGACCATATCATCTGGACCTTTCCCTGAAGTCTTCATGCTGCTGCCATCAGCAAAGTCAGTTTGTTTCAGATGTCCAAGTGAGGGATTCCCTCACCATTAGGGATGCAAGTGGCAGCAGAATCACTATTGGGAGAAAAGAAGGAGAGGGCTTAATGGAGTTTCACTCTAGAATACACTTGTCAGGAGACAAACCAGGTTAATTATGAGCACAAGAGTGGGGATTAGTGGACAAGGCTGGTTAATGAAGCCTCATTGGCATTTAAAACCAAATAACAGTATTTATTATCCTTCTTCTCAGCACCTCACGGGGAAGCTCTCTAGTTGTGCAAATATGAGAACTGGGGATTTAATTCTACTAAAAAAAAAGAGTTATTGAGTAAGCCCTTTCATGTAAATAATGGATTTTTATAGGAACAGAAAAAAGACCTCTTTAAAATTTGTGTTTCCATTCTAAGCTGACTAAAAGGGCAACACAAACATTATAAAGACAAATGCTGGGATTAAGAAATGCTTTTTTTGGAGTTGTTTTGAGAGAGGAAAAATGCTGATGCATTTCCAAATGGGGATGTAGTTTTTATAGGAACTTCTGACACACCACAATAATCCCCTTAATGTTACATTCACACAAGTAACTTCAGGAAATGGTAGTAAACAATTAGTTAAGAAATGAGTAATGTGTGGTAATAGACGAATAGTTTTGACTGTATAGTCCAAACTATACCAATAACAATTAGTCTTTCAATAACAGTCTTGTTTTGTTTGATAAGAGTGCCTTTGTGATGTGATGATGGCTAAAGTTCTGACACATACCAGCCTTTGAGACAGTCAGTGATGCTCATTTTCAAAATGCCACAGCACAGCTAAGCCACAGCGATTGTTGTACTGCATGTTTTACTCTGCAACAGGCCCAATCCAACTTAATTTGGTAAATTACTGTAAACTTCCTTTGAGTACTCTGCAGAATCAAGCACTGTCAAAGGGATTGTTCAAGGCTCTACTATGCAGAGGAAAAAATCTTCTGAGGAAATCTGAAGAAAGTAGATCTGGATGGGAGATTCAAAATAACCATGTTTTGTAGGAATGGCATATCTAATTAAGACATAAATGGAAATACTTTGCAGGGTATGTTCAACAGCATAAAAAAGAATGACTTTTTAGTTGAACTATGTATAGAAAATTCCATTTGACATTTCATTCATATTCAAAATACCTAATTCTCAGTGTGCATACTTGAGATTTAGGTAGTTGCTATGCCAAGCAGAGGAATTATCAGTGAAATAAAAGTTAAATGAGCTCTGATTTTTTGCAGTCCAAAGGTAGAGAAACACTAAAAATGTTACCACATTTGTCACAGGAGTTCTCAAAGAGACAGTAAAATAAACACCTGGAGTATTTGGCTTTATGGACAAGACTATAAACATATGAGATTTTTGGTTTGAGCTTTGGCAATTTAGAAATCACCACAAAAGATATTCAGCAGAATAGCCAATATTGACCTTAAACTTGCATCATTATGGTAATGATCCCTGTCCATGGGACATTTCAAGATCACATTTCTTCTAGGCTTCCCCAGAACACTGCTGATTTGAAAACTGAGTCTTCCACTGTTTTTTGCTTTCTGCTTGCTTGTGCAAACATCAATAACATTGGAACAATGATGCTGTTCTGGCATTCCCATTAAATCTGTGGTTTACAGAATAGTATGTGCTATGTGTTGGAGTCCCAGAGCATTTGGCTCCCCTGTGACCTCTCCTTCAAAGAAGCTTCACTTACTTTCAGCTCTTGCTTTTGTTTATTTCAGCCTAAGGAAAAGTTTTCTGTGGCGAAGTTTGTCTTTAGTCTACTTTTGCCTTCCTTCCAGCAGAATGCTATTTATTTTACATTCCTTTTAGATTCAGATACATTTAAAATGTCCACTAAAAGAGGGACGCTCAAGGAACTGTCTTGTATTTGTTCCCTCTTTCCTTTGAACTCCCCTGACACTAGTCATGAGGAGGCAGCGGAAAAAGTACTGATTAGCAGGAAACATCATGTGCTAAGAGAAGAAAAGTTGGACTTTTTGAGAAGTCTATCTAGACATAAAAATGTTGCAACAGACTGGAGCTGACTACAAGAGTGGCTAGTGCTTTGAACAGCTGAATTCGGGCTCCCTGAGGGAAACAGTGTCATGGTCAGTGTGAGTTGTTCAATAATATTTTCCATTTAAACCTCACACTTGCAAAGGCATAGAAAGTTAACAACAGTTTGCTGTTCAGACATGGGATTTTCAGGATACAGAGAAAACATCTACAGGTCCTTTTCCTTGCTATCCCTTGACCTGCTTGGAAGCAGAACCATTTGGGAATTTGCAGATAAACTGGTTCCAGCAAGGTGTCAATAAAGTAAAAGGAGTTCTCTGCAATACTTTGCCTCTCTTTGCATTTCTGGCTATAAATGGATGAACACCACATTCAAGACTATGTTTTGAAATTAAAATATCACTTTTTCAGTTAAGTGGTCAATTAATTTTATATGCATCTGAACAGAAAGACTGATTGCAGCCTCAGCCTTGGCTCTGACTCCTGCTTAAATAGCGATTACTGTTGTGGCTGACTGCTGGGTGACTAAATGAGGAACATCCGTCACTAAAGGTGCACTGTGGTTTAGGTTAATCTTGGATCTGTAGGCTCTCTGTCTGGGTTTATTGTGGGTTTACATGAGGCAGAGATAGAGGATAGGAAAGAGGCACTGTTATTGGATCAGAGCTGATTCATTCTGTTCATCCCTTCAAAAAAAAGTTGTACTCTTTGTGGCTGGCTCAAGCTGGGATGCTGACAGCAGAAAAAAAATTGTCATTGTGTTTCTAAAAGGCACACGTAATTCAATTCCTGATGAGCTTTCTTGAAACATATTTCTGCTATAAAGAGTTTGTCAGCATCTTCATCTCCAGACAGTCAGATATGCTGTTGAGCTGTGTCAATAGCCTAATTTACATGTTCTCTCCTGCTAGGAGTTACAGCAGCTATGTTGAAATCTTTTGAACTCCTTGCTCGAAGACCCACATTGGTCCATTTTTAGAGTGTTGGGCAGCACATCAGCACATCATTGTTAGGAAACTTTTAAAGATGGCACCTTTGGTGCCTGCAGTGTCTGTGCCTGTGTAAGATTTATCTCCTGTGTCTTGCGCTGTGGTTTTGCCTGTGTTTGGTGTGAGGTGAGGCAGGGGGAGTTGGGGGCTGGTCGCTGGGAGTGGCACTGCATTGCCTGGCAGCTGGAAGCTGCTTGGTGACTTCAGCACAGCATCGGTTCAGGCCCCTACTTAACAAATTCCGGTTACCATCAGTTACGAGCTCCTACGAGGGAGAAGGGGAGCACAGGAGACACACTTTACCCTGTGCCTGGCCTTTTCCAGTTGATTTAAGAGTATTACAGTGATTATATAATGCAGTGTCCTGGGAGGCATGGGCAGCAGATCATGTGCAGGAGCTTTCCTGATCAGAGAAATTCTGACTTATGAGCCATTGATGGGCAGCCTTGTCCCCTGCCCTCTGAACTGATTTATTGTCAGCTCACAAAGCAGTATAACTACTTTTATTCTCTTGATTTATCTGATAGGATGTTAAGATTGTATTTAGTCACAGGGTGTGATAAGCTGTATATGGCTTATCTGTAGGTTACATAATGCTCCACAAACACAGGCTGGGGTCTCAGTTGGTCCTGGGCTGCCTGTGCACAGCTTATGCTGTAGCACTATTGTCATGGCCTCTGTTTACCCATTTGTTTAGAAACAGCTCATGCATTTCATATGGTGTTTATAAAAGGTGCTAAGGACAACTCTTAAGAAGCCAAGGCATCTGGAATAAGTCCTTTTTTCCATTTTTTGAAAAGATATAATGCTACATAAATGGAAAGTAAAAAGGTGATATAATTACATAGTTGGTATAAGTGTTTTGCTATTCCTAAACTTTCATCTACCTTGAAGAGACCCACTTTAAAATATTTAAGAACATCTTTGTTACCAAAAGCTGATACAGTATTCAGTAATAAAAACCTGAATTCTTGAACAGTTGAACTTAAAGATCATTATTGAAATATAATCCTGACACGTTTTGTAAGCTGTTTTAATTGTGCTTTATGAGCACTGCTCTTTGACGGTTAAAAAATCTGTTTATTAAATGGGAACTCAAAACAGATATTGTTGTAGGTATTTATAAACTTTGTATTCCTTTTGCAGTTCATATATCTTATTTTCTTTGTAAAGTACTATTTTTTAAGGCAGGTTCAGTACTTCCATAAGGTACTCAAAGGCTGCTTAGAAGACTTTTGCTCCTGATTAAAAGAAATCAAATAATAGTTTTGTAAAGAGAACAATAGATACAGAATGATATTATACTGTTTGGATATTGTTTAGACATTTTTCGGGCAAGACGCTTGTATATAGAAATGTTTTTCAATACCTATTTTTCTCCAACTTGGTGCACACTGCTTATGATTGTGTACCTTTGAAATATCACTGTTTCTGAAATAAGTTTCTTGCAAACACAGCATCTTATGACATAGCAGTACTGTACTGATGATGAGGAAGAGGCTGTGGATGTTGTGGATGTTGTCTGCCAGGACTTAGCAATATCTTTGACACCGTCTCCCACAGCACTGTCCTGGAAAAGGACAGGTGCAGTCTTCATTTTGTTAAGGTGGCCAGGCTGGATGGCCATGCCTAGAGAGTGATGGTGAATTCAGTTTGCCTTCGGCTGCCATCTAGGCACAGGTGGCATTTCTTAGGGATTGGTGTTGGGTCCAGTCCTGATTAATATCTCCTTTGGTGATCTGGGTGAGAGGAGTGAGGGTGCCCTCACTAAATTCACGGATTTAAGCTGGGCAGACCTGTTGATCTGCTGGAGCACTGGAAGGCTCTGTGAAGGGATCTGTTTAGGCTGGAGGGCCATGACATTCAACAAGGCCAAGAGCTGAGTTCTGCTCTTTGGCCACAACAACCCCAGGCAGCGCCACAGGCTGGGGCAGAGTGACTGGGAAGTGGCCCAGCAGAAAAGGACCTGAGAGTGCTGGTGGCAGTGGCTGAACATGAGCCAGCAGTGCCCAGGTGGCCAAGAAGGACAATGGCATCCTGACCTGTGCCAGCAACAGTGTGGCCAGCAGGAGCAGGGCAGGGCTTAATCCCCTGTACCTGGCATTGGGGCGGACACGCTTCAAATCCTGTGTGCAGTTTTGGGTCCCTCAATTCAGAATGGACACTGAGACACAGGAGTGTATCTAGAAAAGGGAAATGGAGCTGGTTTGGAGTACAAGTCCTGTGAGGAGTGGCTGAGGGAGGTTTCTCCAGGTTGTTTAGCCTGGAGAAAAGGAGACTCAGGGGTCATGTTTTCTCTCTAACTACTGCCTGAGTAGGGGTCAGCCTCTTTTTCCAGGCAATAAGTGACAGGATGAAAGAATGTAGTTCTAAGGTACACCAGGGGAAGTTTAGGTAAGGTATCAGGAAGGAATTCTTCATAGAAAGGGTGATCAGACATTGGAATGGGCTGCCCAGGGAGATGGTGGAGTCACCATCCCTGGGGGTGTTTAAGGAAGGACTGAATGTGGCATTCAGTGCCATGATCTAGTTGACATAGTGGTGTGCAATTAGAGGTTGGACAATGATCTCAGAGGTTTTTTCCAGCCTAATTGGTTTTGTGACAAGTATCAACCTCAGTAATGTCCTTTTGAATCTGGTGGCTCTTGCCATTTGCTTGAGTCATTTGTCCTGTTCCTAGTCTACTAGAAAATGATGCTTCAGCCACAGATCACTATACCAATGTGACTACTGTGAAAGATCAAAAAAATTTGAGCATCTGCTACTGTAATACAACCAGTTAACCAATAGTCAGCAAGTTACCTGTGTTCAGCAAACATTTATTTCTCCCAGAATTATTTCCGTTGCAGCCATGAGCAGTGATAGAACAGCAGCCTTTCTTCCAGCTACTTATAGATGGTGAATAATGTTTCAAAAGCTTTCAGATCCTGTAAAAGTTCTTTTCATCAGGTTTCAACAGATGAACTTTTGATAGCTGTAATGCTAATATGCATTGGGAAAGTACAGTATTTAAATGGAAGTGAATTGCTTACCTTTGAAGGCTTACCTGTGAGCTTTCTGTAATGTGATTTAAGTGCATATTTATGTTTTGAATATTCTACTTTCTGTCTGAAAGAGAATGTTCCTGTGTTGAAAAGCTTCTGTTATGCAGATGCTGTTACAATTGGTTTCCAGGAAAGTGCTACTAGAATTTAAACATGAAAAGTAAGAGTTTGTGATAAATATTTTTATCGTCCTGTAATTTAAATGATTCTCAGATTCAGACCCAGAAACCAATTAATACAGGAAAGACTATTTGTTTCCATTTCTGAATATAAGGAAGCTTTGCAAACTACAACTGCACTAAAGTGACATTCTAACTTCTCATGGGCTCTATACTCTAATTCTTAGGGTACTGGCTTATTAATTGATGCTTTGAATACAAGTTATCAGTGTGCAAGTATGGAGATAGAAGATTCACAAATAGGATATTCCAGAAGCAGCTATCATGATTGCATGAAAAGGTAAAAGACTACTAAGCAGGAAGAAAAGTGAAAAAGAAAAGTTAAAGAAGAAGCTCAAGATGTCACAAAAATGTTCTGTCCATAAAAGAAAATGTGCCATCACATAGGCTTTGATCAAGTTACAGGAGCTACATTTTGTGCGGAACTGTTGCTTTAGCCATGCAATTGTTTCATTCCATCACTTCAGCGTTTGTAAATATCTTTTACAAATAAATTAATCTGCAACAAAGCAGTTGGATAGTCTTGCAGCAGTATCGGTACTTTTCCTTTCTTTTCTTTGACTTTGACAATATTTTGATGAGTAACCTGTGACAGGATGAGGACTACACACTAAAGTGGACTCTTAATAAATTAGAATGTCTAGTGAAGATATGCACGTGGAATCAAAATGAGTAATCAATGAGCACATTTTGCCGTTAACTGTTTCAGCAGAATCTGGTATCTTGCTTACAGTATTTAGATGGTGAAAGAAAAATCTCACTAAAAATAGGAATCAGAAGATTGTCATAAAAAGTTGATGGACTCATAGCAAACTCCAGGACTTGTACTTGGAATAAAGATTTTTTCAAATAGCTAACTGAAAATATGGCAGTGAATCCTCTGCTGCTTTTGGGCAAGCCAGTGTATAACCACTTAAGATTTCTCGCAGGAAAGGACAAGATAGACATTGAAATTGAGAGAGCTAGAAATGGAAGTAGATAGGTTTGGAGGCATCTATTTTACTTGATAGAATGCATGATGATTATAGAGCTTGGGATGTGTCTCGAGCAAACCCATTTCTTACCAGAATGCATTTTTGATCAAAATAAGAAAAAAAATTGTACCATTGTCAATAATAATTGTTCCTTCACAAAGTCTATTCCCCATGTACAAAGATTTTAAATGGGAAATAACAATCAGTTACAGAGTAAAATATAGACAAGGTGTGCCCTACAAAAGTTGAGAATGTCAAATTTCTATGCTTTTAACCTCCTTAAGAGAGATGAAAATGGGTGTTAAGAATAGTAATTATTTTTTGATAAAGAATTGTTTAGAAATAACATCTTTATTCCACTGGAAAACAGTAGTCTTTTAGAAATACTTCCTTAATGTTCTAAACAGAAAAAAATCTGGACACAGCAACGGGGTTCAGTAATGGCAGCGGTTGTGGCTTTCACCAGCCTTTCAGTGGTTATCTCTTTGCGTGTATCAGTAATCCGCAACCTAAATTGAACCCAGCTGTCTTAGCTTGTTATTTAACTGCTGCAGCTTCTGGAATAAGCATTTGTTCGGCAAAGGCTTCCTGGGGATTATCCATGCCTGTGAAAGGAAATTGCAAAACTCTGATATCTGCCTCCAGTACTGGAAAAATTAATTTTTTATTATTGATCTGGGTGAAATAGGTGTATTTGATTCAACTGCCTTCTAATTTTGATGTATTATGATTTTGCCACTCATCTTGAGAGCTTTTCCTAAAGTGTCCTCTTCATAGGTCCTTAAATTTTTTATTTTTTTAGGTCCTTAATTTTTTTTTTAACTTTTTAAAATCATGCTTGTTTAAAAAAGAGAAAAAAAAAAAAGATGAAAAAAGAAAGGATAAACTTTGAAATCTCTGCAACTAGCCAAAAGCAAAATTCCTGAGAAACTGATATCTTAATGATGCCATTCTCTGGTTCTGTGTCAACTGTTATCAAAATAGAACATTGTCTCCAAATAATTTGTATGATTCTTTTTTAAAATAAAGCATAGATTTTGGGGAATTCCAGAAAGTCCATGTTTTAGAATAATTTTGCGTGCTTTCTAGAGTTAAAAATGTATAAACTTCTTTTGTTTTTATTTTTGAGTCTGTGAAACCTGCCATGTGTATAAATAAACATTTCTCCAATCATCTCATATCTCACCTGCAGTATATGCAGTTTAAAACAAAATTCCTTTATAATAACTTTTGTTGTCTTCCTAAGCTCCTGTCTGTAATTTCTTGAAAGGATTTTTTCCATGGTTGGTCTTCATTTTAGATTTCTCAATGGAGCTTCATTTTCAAATGATGTTTTATAGCAGGAACTGTGTGGATAGAATGTTAGTCCTTATCAGCTAGTGATGACTTCTAGTTATTGGCAAAGTCTGACTCTTCCACTCTGTTAAATTTTTAACCTGCATATAAATAGGGCCACAAGAGGATGTTTTCCCTTCTTATTTTTTAGGATTCTAATTTGTGTTTCATCTTAATAAAACCATAGCCAGAGGAGAAGTTAGAAGATGATGACCCATACGGGCTTTCTACATTATGGTAGTACAGTTTGTGTTCTTTACTTGATAGAATACATGGTGATTATAGAGTTTGGAATGTGTCTCTTTTACAGACACAAACAACTTTCTTTAAGAAAGATTGGTTGTTTTGGGGTTGTTCCCCCCTCAACCTTTAAATAGAGGTTGTATTTTGGACTTTTAGGCTGGTGGGAGGGCAGGATTCTGGTTTTTTCACTTAGTGCAGGGTTGGTGATCTTCTCTGGAAATTAATTCACAGACCATCTTAAGTCAAGATGGTAGGTGGGATTAAACAAGCAGAGTTCTTGTAGTAAAACACCATTTCTGCTTAAGTTTTTTATTTTTCCTTAAGTTAAACTTTGACAAGAACAGTCAGCTTCTTAAATAAAATTTTAACTTCTTATATTAAATGTGAAAAATTATGATCAAAAAAATTCAGGGAATTTAATTCCAAGAGATATATTTCAGATGTGTTTTTTCCTCTCTGGGCTAAGTTCTCATTTGGGACTAAGTTGTGTGAAAATGGGTATGGTCTGGTCTGCTGTGAGTTACTTTGCTTAAAGGGCCTTCCAGAGAAGGTGGGGATGTATGAGGCTCTTAGATTTTTTTTTTTTCTTAAGGACACCATAATACTTTTTTGAGTTTTCTACCTAGAAAAGTGTAAAGGTATCATGATATTTGATTTGATGCTAATAAGAAAATTTTGCGGTAATTATCAGACAGTAAAAATGGCTTCATTCCTTAAGTCTACTAGTTTTATTAAATTCAAGGCAGGGAAAGATGAAATGATACTTTTAAAATTATGTAAATGTTACTTCTTAATGGAGTCCTTTGAATTAAAGTACTAATATTTTTTTTTCTTTTTGCAGAGTAATGCCTTTTATCAATCTTTATACAGGAAGCAGATCAATTTGCTTCAGTAAAACCTTGCCAGTTAGCAACTGAGAAAAACTGTGGACAATTTATTCAGCTGAGAGTGTGCAGCTCTGAGTTTAAATCACCTGGTAACAGGGTGGAAACATCACTCTTGGGACATAGTATTTTACTATATTTTCTTTTCCTTGCTGCTGATTTGTTTCTCAATATATGCAGACAAGTAATGACTGTGTCATCTCTGCTTTCCTAAAACATAATAGCTGCTAAAATAGTGTGTCATGTAGATGTCTTTCAGTGTCTGCCATCCTGTAATTTCTGCATTTATCTTCTGCACACTAACAGAAACACAGATGTAAAAACAGACTAGCCCATTTTTTTTCTTTTACACGGTGGTTTTGGATTTACCTGCAAAAGTCACAAAGTCAATGTGTATATCTGTCACTTTTCCATTCCCATACTAAGGTCAGGTGTATTCCAGTGCTTGGAAACATGTTTGATTGTTGGAATGTGGGTATTTTGAGTAAAGAATTATTTAAATTGCCCAGATGAAGGAATTTGAAATCTTCCATGAGATACATCTATCTGTTGCTTTATTCTCACACAGGTAACAAAGAACCTCAGCTAATGGGAAAAACTACTTTTCAGCACTTAATATCAGGATCTACTAATAGCATGCTCCTGACTTTTATATCCAAGACCAAACCAAATCATCCACCTTTTCCCCCGTTTTCCCACTAGTAAAAATAGTGGGATGAAAATTGTTCATCTTGAAATCCTGTTTACACTGATACTTGGATGCCATCCACTGAACCTCTAAAGTGAGTCTTTTACAACTTTCTGCAAAGAGAAACATTGACAGAAGTAATACTAATGAAATTCCTCATTATATAACATAATGTGATGATACTGTAAGATCTCAAGGGAATACAGCAAGGTATATCTGCTAGATAAGTAATCTTAACTGCTTATACAACTAAGTGTGAACCCCTTTGTAGTTCCTGAGAACTACAGAAAAACCTTTGGGCTTTTTATCCTTAATTTTTAAATTTTGTAAGTTTTGTTGTTGTTGTTTGTTGTTCGTTTAGTTTTGCTTTTGGTTTTTTCTGCTTGTTTGTTTTTTAACGGGCAATGGAGACATGGTTATTTCATTGAGGTTTTTGTTCAGACACAAATCATAATTGAAAAGCAAGGAAGACAATAGACACTTTTACTGCAGTGTTGTGAAGTTTGCAGATGCAAAACATCCTAGTATCATGTGATACTGTCTTGTCCAGGCTCCTTTGAGACCCATACTTTTTACAATTTAGAAACTTTGGTAAATGTTTATTTTGAATTAAGAAAAAGGAGGAAAAAGTCTGAAACTTTAAGAATACTCCAGAACAGATCTCTGCGCTCTACAATTAGAAACTTTTTGGCATAGCTACTCTGTTTGGAGGGAACATGACTTACCATACTTGTAAGTTATATCAGAGGATCCATCACTTGTTATGAAGTAATAAATTTTTTGGACTAAAATCAAATGTGGTTTTGAGATATTTAGAGTTTTATTCAACAAAATAAAAATGTGCTATGGAGAAAGTGATGTGGAGTTTCTTGCTTGTCTGGTAGCAGTATTTAAACAAATAAAAAATAAATTGAATAAAAATTACTCACCGTAAATAATTGTCTCACTACAAACTAGCACTTTTTGTATGGCTAAAAGCTTTCAAGTTTTTTTGTTAGCTGCTATATTAAGCAGACAACAACTGCTAGCTGGGATGCATATAGGTCTATACTTATGCTCATAATGAGTCACTCTGGTTATGCTTACCTTTGGGTTACTTAAAATAAATTATCTCACCTATTCATTCCTGTATCTGACATTGATCTGCTTATTATACCATTTCTGCAGTCTGAATTTTTCATTAGAAGATTCATCGTAATGGCCTCATAGCAATGAAGCTTCTTACATTTTTCATTTCAAGGGTTAAATGCTTATAATTCTTTCTCCGTCTAAATTCTTTTACCATCTAAGGTGGTAAAAATTTGGCTTTTAAACTGCTAATAGAGCAAACTGTCCACTTAAGCATAAGGTTTGACTAAAAATTTAGGATTTCATTGGAATTTGATAATACACAATGGTTTATAATACAAATCCAATGGGACCTGAAGTAATAGATACTCTGGATGTTTTGGTATTGAGGAATACGGACAGGAAAAAACCCTGTCTCAATCACTCGGCTGGTTCCCCTTTGATTTTTTCCTCGTCTGTTTGGATGCAGTTTGCACTGGTCTTGGACAATGGGTCATCACTTCTTTTGGGTGAAATCATGTCACTTTTGCTTCCTCCAGTCAGAAGATGAGCCAGCCACAGTTGCCTGACAGTTGATGTTTGGGTACTTCTTAGAGTAAGGTCAGTCTTATTTTCTTTGAATGAAGAGCTTGTGCTCAGGCATTGATGAGCACAAAGATCAGTAATGAAAAGAGCCATCTGTTATTTTTCATTTGGGGCACATCAAGGATAACAGATCATTAACTTATAAGCCAGTTTTATTCCTGCAAAGGTTTACCCTTCTCTGAGGGTGTGGAAGGATCTTGAAATTCTCTACATAATATGACTTCTTGGCTAGGTTTTGTGAAGGTGCTGCATGTCAGTATTTGAAGATGCTTACAGGGCAGTTTGTAAAGTAGCTTTACAGTGTCTTTGTAAGGTAGCTAAAGTTGTCTTCTATAGTTTGGATTTTTTTGACATCCTAAATACAGTGATTTTTCTAACTTAAAAATGTCGGGCTTATTTTGATAAATTCGGACAGATTCTTTTCTGCAGTCCATACAGGCGTACAGTAACGTTACATGTTTTGAAGGCCGTTTGCCTTTGCAGCTGCATCCGGAAGCAGATGTAGCTGAAAGCTGTCTCTAAAATGTAAAAATTTAAATCCTTAAAAATTCTATTCTGCCTACTCCTGGGCCAGAATGCCTGCAAAATTTTACTGGCTTTTAAAATCTTGTCTCGCCTAGTCTTTAGTTTATTGACTACAGTCTGTCAGTGACTTTCTTCTATTTTTACAACCAACCAGCTGAATTCTAAGCTTTAGGCAATTTAGTAGCTGAGCACTTTGCTTATAATTCAGAACAGGTGTTAAAAAACTTGACTCTTATCTGTCTTAATTTGTCAATGCTTCATGCTTTCCATGCAGTGAGAAGATTTGGCCTCATACTTACCTTGGGAATGCCATCTTTCTTTTTGTAGTGGATTCTTTGTACCACTTCTCTTACCAGGACCTGAAACACTCATTCAGAAAATGGGAGAATTCTTCTTAAGACTAGTAATGTTCATTGTCTGTGCCTCCTGTTTTTGTTAGCAGTCTTTCAGTCACCAGAGTGGGAATATTATAACTTATTTCTGAATCAGATCTTACAAACAAACAAGTGATCTTTTGAGTAACTGAAAACATGGCTGTGAGATCTTTATAAGATCTCTAGCTTAGATTTTACTGCCATATAAGTTTTGTTATACCAAATCTTTATTTAATTCTAACCAGGGTTAGTGTTATAATTAACAACCTGACATAAACCACAGATGTGCACAGTTACTGAATTTTTTTTCTGTACTCCCTTCCCTTAAACATCCTCTGAGGATTTGGAAAGCTGCAAATGGAACAGAGCCCTGGCTGTAGGTGGAAGGTGACACGCGGGAAGAACAAACAAAAAAATGTTTGAAAATTGAGCTCACTCTGGTGGCATGTGGGTGTTAGTGGAGCTTCAAGTGGTCTCCAGAATAGTGAATCAGTATATTTTCCTCTTCAGCAAAGCATCATAAACAATTCATTTCACAGGACACTAGGGCCTGCTGGCATCTGTAGAGGTAAAGCAAGCAGGTTTCAGTAGTAGCTTCTGTAAGAATAGGAGGATTGGGGTGGGGGGAAGGAATTATAGTGTTTTGGCTTCCTCACAACAGTATTTAAATGCTGACTGTGTCCTAGGACAGCTGGTTGCAGTTAAGCCTGTGCATTTAGAGCAATCAGGTCAAACATGTTCTGGAGACATCTGCTGCTGTGTATGAGCAGGACAGTGGGACAAGGAGGGAAGTCAGTTTACAGAATATGCATCAGTATGTCCAGATCCTGTGACCCAAAAGGTACCCTGTCTGTCAAACAGTCAAGCAAGGAATATATCTCTCTTTCCTATGCTTTTTATGTCGTGCTGGTGTAGCAAGGCCTCAGAAGTAGAACTCGACCACTTTTTCTTTTTTTCTGAGAGGAAAGTGCTGCACCACTTTGCAAAGTTCTAGAAATTATGTGCAGTCATTTTTTAAAGGCTATCTTTAAAAAATGAGGAGAAATGTGGAGAAAATGGCATCAAAGGAGACTGGGATATTTCATTGAGCCAGTACTCTTTCATAGAGCAATAGCACTTTTCTCCTATAGTGCCTCCTGTGACAGTGTCTAAAAGATTTTTATTTCTTTTCAAAGATGAGGAAACTGAGGCAGTGGTGTAGGCTATTTATTTAGCTCTCCTGTGCAACTATCATTTGTATGGGATGTGCATTTTAAATGAGTGAAATCAAAAGCTATTTTTTTAATGCTTTTAGTGGGAAAATGGGTCATGCAGAGCTCTCTCAGGATTTTGGACACAGCCTTACTGAGATTAATTTATGTGTATGTAGAAAACCCTAATAAACGTGCTTTGCTTAACAAAGGTGTATCATTGCTGCTGATGTGCAGGCAGAGAAAATGCTTCTCATGTAGTTATTGCTTTTACAGTTTCATCTGTAGAGTTAAAAAGCAGAATAGGTTAATGACAAAGAGATTACTAGCTTGCTAGTTTTACCCTCCTGGACTTGTAAAGACCTTAACAGGGAGATTGATGTTGCTAATAATATTTCAACCTTCAGCTTAAAGAGATTGCATATGAAGAAAGAAAGAGAAGCTAAGTACTCTTAATAATTCCTGGTTTTGTTAAAAAAATTGAGCTTTTCCATTCTGATACTGTTGTCATGATCACATAGACAACCTGCACATTTATCACTGTTTAAGTTAAGCTGCATAAACTTAGCACCAGACAGAATCACTCTAACAGAAGTTTTATTTAAAGAGTATTGTGGGCCTGATAAAGTCTGTTTTCAGAGGAACGGGACAGACACAAGAATGCAAGTGGAGGTGTGATTATCTCACAGCTACTTACATCTGTATTAGGCAAAATCCCTGGTAAAATGTCCAAATGCACTTGTTCCTTTCCAAATAAACAGACGTTGCGTGTAAGTGAACAGCTTGTGTTAAGAACGTCAAGCTGCTAATTAAATTCTGTAATAGTTTTCACATTTATTTGATTTAATCACAGAGTGAATGTAATCCTAAGAAGTGTCTTCCAAGAAAGAAACTGCACTTTGTGAAACTCCATGTCCCTGACAGAACCATAGCAATGAATGGTTCTTGACACCCAGTTATCTCCCCACCTGCTTTAAAAAAATAGAATTTGCAAGTATCTAACCTTACATTTGATTATTCATCCATAACAAACAGAAGCAATAAAATATGTCCAACTGGGATGATTCTTTCTAATATTTACAACTTCTGAACCTGGTTCCTACCTTAAAACTTTCTAAAAATAACCATTGAACAAGTGAAAGAAGGACCACTCTCTTTTCTCTGTTTTTTTCTTTATGATCGTGATCTGGATCAATGAGTTTGAAATTAACTAACAAGTGGCACTGAGAACTCATTAAGAAATCAGTCTCTTTGGAATTGAACACAAGTAATGTCCACCCCCCCTTACAGATTGTGCCACTTAAGGATGGCAATAACAGACTATGATCATAGGAGTTTCCTTTTGATGAAGACCTAGTGCTGTGTAATTGAAGACTGTGTCTGTTTCTTCAGATCACTGGAGAGTATCAGCAGCTGTCACCAGAAACTAAATTTATACTTGCTTTTTTAAGAGACCAAATATTCCAAAACAAGTCAGTTTGAGTAATTTTATCACATGGAATATCACAGGAGATCATGGTATGAAGATAATGTTATGCAGACAGGGAGTCTTGATAAGTATTGTTTCTTTTGAATCTGTCTTTAGCAGAAAGATTTCATCTTTTTATTTTCAAGGAAAAATCAAAATACCTATCTTCTGAAAAACATTGAGGACTAGTAAGTGGTGCTTTTTCACATCTTGCTATACATTTTGTCCCTAGAGTGGTTTTTTTTCCCCCTATTGCACTGTATTTTGAGTGTGTTAATCCAGAATAAAAGGAAATTATTGGGAAATTTGAAAGGCATCTTCTGTCTCATATTCTAAATTCAAGTGGGTAGATATGGAAAGAATATCTGCTGTTGTGGTGTTGTATTATATATCATCAATGAATTACGTTTGTACTTCAAGCACTGGCTTCCATTTTGGCTATCTCCTATGATGAGTGGCATATTTCCATATGGAGCCATTAAGAAATAATAACTGTGAAATAGGTATTTTGTCATTCTTCAGAGAGGAGGTGATGACATCAGATCTCCTTTGGGCAAGACGTTCTTGGGAGCTATATCACCCCAGTGTAAGTACCAGGTCTTTCTGGAGCTGCAATGCACAGTGCCCTACACCTGCAGACTGTAGATGGCTTACCTCGATGGCCAGGTCACGTTTCAATATGGATTTCAAATGACTGGCTGGCTGGCTGGCTGGCTGAAAACTCAGCTGAACAGCAGTCAGCATCCTTGAAGCTAACTCTGGATTTAGATGAGGAGGACAGCAGTTTGCCTGGGCTGCATGTTTGCTAGATTCTGCTCCTGGCCATGAGTTCCAGCTGCTGCACCGCTTTGCTTTATGGTGGGATTTTTCCTTTAATGAGGAAGGGGACCATGGCCAAAATGATCTCTTTCTGAGACAGTTTGCCTCAATTCTTGACATTTTAATAGAAGATAATGTAGTTGTGCTTAATAGCAAGAGAATGCACATTTTGTGGAGTAAGTGCAGATCTACCTGCAGCTTTACCACCAGTAATAGCCAGTATGAACTGGCACATTTTTGTCCAGGTTAACTGGATCTGGAAAGAAAAGCTATTTTGTTGATGGCACTTCCTTGTCAGGACATTCACAGCTAATTAGGATGAAAACTCCTCTTATCTGTTACACAGTGAGTATCTGGGTTAGCTTATGTGTGCCGAAGATGTAGGTTTGGTTTTGGATGCCTTGTTCATATTTGTTCAGGTAGTATCCTGACAATGACAGTATCTCTATGTTGATATGGTTTTAGCAGATTTAAAAAGCAGCTAAGATTTTACTGCTGCAGTAGGACATTTGGACCCAGAAACTCACATTGCACTTTACAGTAGCACCCAAGCCAGGCAGTCTAATGGGACATTGCAGTGCAGTTACTCTCACTAGGACCAGATGGAGCTGCATAGCCACACTGCAGTTGCCAAGGGTAACTGCTGTAAAGGCAAATTCAATCTTTGGAGTCCTGAGTTCCATATCTCAGTATTCCCATGGGGTGTCTGGACCCAGATTCTCTGATGTTCTCTTCCTCCTGTGATCTATCACTCACTTCCTGTGCTCTCTATTCTTACACAGTAATGCTTTTACTCACTGTTACAGTATTTCAATAGTATCCAAAGGTATTTTGCACTGTTGTGAGGAGCAAATACCACATGATCATTTAAGATAATGAATGAACACGACATAGTGCTGTTGACGTTGCGAAAAACATCAGAGGTCAAAATCAACTTTGCTTCGTACCCTTTGCCTTCCCCCAAAGTCAGGAGTAGCAGTTGAAGTTAGCTCTTCTGATTCTCCTTTGCTCTTTGTATCAGGAGCACTTACAAGGCTCCTTTTAATAAAGCTGATCAATCTGAAGCTAGATGTATGCTGAACAGGCTGCCCTTTTGACACAGTTGGTAACTGCAACATCTTGATCAGAAATTAAAATGTGTAAGTATTGAAATTTATCAAGGTATAAGAGGCTAAGAGTCTTAAACCAATGAAGAAATGAACCTTTGCTGCACCTTCATTTAGCATGACTCTTTTTCTGTGCTTTGGGGCGTTGTCTCCTAAACCAGAAGAAAATAGAACAAGAAAGGAAGCATAGCTGCATGGAATAGTTTCAAGCCTCCACAGCTTAAAAAAGCAACTGTTTTTTAAAAAACATACTGCATTTTCAGGTTAATCATTCCATTAATCATATCATTAATCATATTCAGAAGTGCAGCTTGCTTTTCAGCCCTTTAATGCTGAAGTTAGATGGTTCTGGTAGACCTTTCTTTAAAGTCCAGCATGCATCTACCAAATTTGAGAAAACCTTGACTCCAAGTGATTTGTTTTCACCTCAAAATGTCCATCTTCTTTTATGAGTATTATCTCTCTGGCCTTTCTGCATGTCGATATTCAATATCTCTCTAACAAAGACAATGGTTACTGCAGATGTCTAGCAGCCATATTATCATAATATGTTTTAAAGATTGGTAGTTTTGTGCTGTACGTCCATTGAGTAATAATTATTTATATAAACCTGCTGCAAATTATATATATGTATAGTCATAGATCCACAATATTTCTGGAACATGCTCTCTTTTAAGACAGGCTTGTTTTGTTTTGATTTAAATAATTACAGCTCAGCTAGGGTAAAGTCCCATTAAAGGTTATAAATTCTGCAGCCACATATGGTAGACAGACTCATCTTAGATCTAGACAATCCTTTCGATTTTGGTTTGGAAAACACTGCAGACCAGGAAGCAGATAAGAAATGTCTTGACCTTTCCTTTAATACGCAAAGATAGCCCCCCAAAACTCACAGAAATGCTTCTGCACAGCTCCTACTCATTGTTCTGCAGGACATACCTTCAGCAGGTAAGGCAAGGGAAATTTCAGCAAGGAACAAGAATAAAATAGCCTAAATAGTAACCAGCCTAACCGAAAAAGTGGGTTTTGGTTCTCTCCAGCTGAGACTTTGTTAGAGTTCAACTGATGCAGAAATAGTACAACTGAAACTGGTATCACAGGAGATGTAGTCTCACAGAACTTCAGCTGGGAATTGAACTCTCAGATTCTAAACCCTCATTTTACTGACTCTGGATGCGCTAATAATATCTTTAAGAGGAAGAAATGTGTATTGAAAAGAGTTGGAGGTAAATTAGGGTCAAGACCTAGGATAGAGTAATGTACCTCAATGTCGTAGTGAGTAGCAAGCTTTTACATATTCCACTAAAAAGTAATGAAGGCTCCAAAATTGGCACTTCCATAAGGGAAACATCCCTATGACTCATCTTGCGTAAGCAGAGCTGAGTCTTCATGCCAAGAATAGAATAAAGTACTCCCATTCTATGAAGTGAAAGCAAAATAGTTGAGGAAATCTAATTTTTTCCCCTTTTTTTCCCCTTTAGCTTTATTTTAGTTTTGATTTTGTTGCTCTCAATTAAGCAAGATTTTCGCAAACTCACAAAGTCTCAGTATGGCATTAAAAAAAAAAAAAATCAATCAGATGTTCTTGTATGTGTAAGAAATTGTTACCTCAACCAGATCATTCAGTACCACCTGTTTTAATTGTGATAATTTGCAATTAAGAGGGCACCTTTTTAAAAATGGACATTAGTAGCCCTGTGTTTCATGATGATTTTAGAAATTGTGTCTTTTCAAGAACATTAAGGAGTACTTTTGTTATATGTATGGAAAAATAATCCAAGTAAGTTTTTATATTGTATGACTGAGTGGTTTAGAATTTAAAAAAAAAAACCAGCCATATTTTTACTGTGTTTTCATAGCACCATGCCCAAAGATGTGTTTTTTATCTCCTATATATTTTGTCATAATACTATTTTTAATCATAAGATGTTAGTCATGAGAAGTCAAGACTTTTGAAGTAGCAGTAGCCATGACAACCTTCACTCTTGGGGGTGCAGCACAGGGTCTGTGGCTGCGTGGCTGGACGTACACTGCATGTGACTGGATGAAATATTAATGTGTGGGTAAAATTACTTGTGACTTCATTAAAGACTACTTTTTCCAAGTCATGCAACAAATTAGCTGCAAGCTGCAATTCAGGAAACTAGTTGTCACTGCTGTGCTTGTTTCATCAAACAGTAGATAAAGACACTGTTGTGCAAGCAACGTCTATTAAACAGGCCATGTTTTGTGAATTATTCTTTTTATTTCTTTCTATTTTCAGCTTTCTTCTCACATTCTGCTTACTTTTCTTTATTTCCTCCCTTTCTTTTGCTTATTTCTCCATTTATTTTTTTCTCTATGTTTCTCTGTTTTCTGCTCTTCATCATCATTTGTACTTAGAACTGGTGAATTTGTAAAAACAAGTAAATAGACTTTTTTTTTTTTTTTTACTTTCTTGGAAGATGTGCATGTTTTTAACCCCATCTGAATTGTACTGATCTTTAACTGCATAATTCTCACTGCAGTCATTTGGAATAATTGAGATGTCTTGTGATACCTATCTTTAAGTTTTTCAGAATTACAATATGACATGTTTTCTGAAGGTGTGTTTTCCCTGAGGACATGTGGGGCTCACCAAGGCAATATTTAGATGAGTGATGTTCTCTTGAGCACCATAAGTATTCAGCAATGCAGTTAGAATTGTCTGAGTGAAACTCTGAAGCCCCTGTCACTACTACTGGACTGAATAAAAAAAATTTAAAAGTCTCTGAGCAGGGTTTAAGCTTTGTACATAACTGCAAAGGTGTTTATGATCATGTATGCCTGTCCACCTATAAATACCAGATTAAAATAATATCAGAACTGTATTTACAAGCATTTAAAAAATAGGGTTTTCTACAGAGCTTTTATGAAAATAAATTCAAACATGCTCTCAGATAATAATTATTATGGTGGGAAATGATGTTGTGAAGAATTTAATCTTTATGCTAGTTATGGTTTTGTTGAAAGACAGTTCTGTACAGATTGCACAGTAGAGCAGAAACAAAATGAAACCCATGGGTTTTTTAAAGTAATGCTGCCCATTCTATATAGTGAATGAGAAAATGATAATGAATTTGCACCTAGTTCAAAAATAGTATAAGTTTATTTACCTTAGCGATATATGCAGAGAGCATATTAGGAGCTAAATTAAAGTTACTTAGAAAATCTAATTGTGCCATTTCTTATATTTTAATGCATCTGTAAAACTTTCTTATCTGAAAACAATTTTATGCATATGGTTTAGTTTATGTTTTTATGTCTCTACAATACAGTTACATAGATAGTACTTTAACAATAGAGACAGTATTTCAGAAATAATTTTAGATTGCAAATAACTTATTAGAAATACAATTTATTATTAAAGATACATTAATTATGGTTACATACTATTATAAACTTACATACTATTATAAATTTAAAATATTAATTTAAATTTTTTATACATATATATCAAATCAAAGAATACAAATCTTCAAGTTAAGACAACTGCTACATTACTTCTCTGAATTTTAAGGAATTTTTATTTTTCAGTTGGACAACTAGAACAAGCTAACCTAGATTTCTTATAAAGTTGCTTGGTGGGGCAAGTCCCCAGAAACAGTCTTGGAAGGCAGGGGACAGGGTGGTAATGCACTGTGGGCCAGGACATTTAATAAAGTTATGTGTGCAAATCAAAACACCTGGGAAATACCAGACAGGAAGGGAGGAAGATTCTGGGGAAGAGTTAGGTTTCATGTTATGTAGTATGAGGACAGATTGGGTGTGACAGCTTTTCCTCAAGGGAAATGAAGGAAAGCTTGGCAGTTTAGGGTGCTGCTGTCCAAGAGCTGTCAGCACCAGCTTCTCCTTTGGCCTGGTCAATTTGGTCTCTAATGCAAAGAATCGCAGAGGTGACAATCTTGCTTGTGATCCAGCATCTTCCCCTAGTTTGCTTTTCATTTTTGTATAAATTTATTTATAAAAATTAAGAGATAAATCTGGTCCCAGGAGAGCTTCTTGTGATCAGCACAGAATATTCTCATGCACTGCAGAGGCCAGTTCCATGCTGTGTGTTTGTATCTCACATGACAGACAAATCAGATTATAATAGTGGTACATCTGGCATATTAAATTATGTAATAACCATTGCTGCTTTGCTGAACTTGAAGATAATCATTTGACTTCTTACCTTCAAGAAAGATCAATAATTTCTGTATTTTCTGTAAAGAAAATCTTTTCTAAGGTATGCAGTACTTCAGTACTTGAGTGGAAGGTGACCATGGACTACATTGTGTTTACTCTAAAAGATGAGAGTTGGATTTTTCTTTTGACTGGTGGCAGATGTGATTACTCTGTTCCTTTTCTTTGGCATTTGTACCATTTGCATATCAGAGAGTCAGTGATAGCCCATGTGTAAATGTATCGGTGATAGAAGGATTACAACTTCTATATTCCAGTATTGATACCAATATTACATTTTGTCAGGACTACCCACTTTTGATGTGTTTTTTTTTGAAACACTTGGGTAAAGTTCTATATTCAACTTTTTTTCATTACAAGACTGTCCCTTGGATTTGGAGGTGGTAATTTTTAATTTTTCTTTTCTAAACTGTAAATCCAGCTGAACCAGCATAAAAGAAACCTGTCTCATAACCCAAAAAGAACATTTATCTGGAATGCAAAATGTGGAAAAGGATAAGTACAGGAATAAATTGAGATCCTATGATGTTCGGAGGTAAAAAGTTCATTATTTCTTGAAAACAATACTGTAGGAGTTTTTTTTTTTTTTGGTGTTTGTTTTTTTAGCCTTTATTTTTTATTTTTGTTGTTTTAAGTTAATTTATTGAAATAAAATGCTCTGAAGTTTTTCTGAGTGCTTCTGAATGACTCAGGAAGCTTAATAAACAGCCTAGAACAATGCTTGGGTGCAACAGTGGAAAAAAAAACTGCTCATAAATAAATTATATTTACTGACAGGAAGTGAGTGTACTTCTCTGGTAATGATTCTAGCATGGTGGTGCCAAGTATCCTGTAGTTCTTAAAGGATACAGGAATTTCAGAATTTTCTTTTTTTTGTTTTTTTTTTTTTTTTGTTTTTTTTTTTTTAATTTTAAAGCTGCTTGAAAATACCTCTTAAATATTTTTAAGAATTCCTTATTTTGAAAGAATTTATCTGCATCTTAACTCTTGTGTGAAATATTTCTTTCAAATTCCACCTCTTTAAATGCTTATGGCAAAGCCACACAGTAAATTTAAAACACAAATGATTTACTAATGATCAGGTAATGACTTCTGTTTAAAAGCTGGCAAGCCTTTTTCATGGCATAACTGGTAATGTTGAATGCCTATGTAGACATTTGCTGTGTGCTGCACACAGCAATCCCATGTTATTTATTTTGAATAATTCAGAGAAAAGAAGGGCAATGGAGCTGGTGAAGGGTCTGGAGCACAAGTCCTCTGAGGAGTGGCTGAAGGGGCTGGGGGTGTTTAGCCTGGAGAGAAGGAGGCTCAGGGGAAACCTTACTGCTTTTTACAACTGCCTGGAAAAAGGATGTGGTGAGGTGAGGGTCAAACTCTTCTCCCAGGCAACCAGAAGCAGGGCAAGAGGAAACAGCCTCAAATTGCACCAGAAGAGGTTTGGATTGGATATTAGGGAAAACCTGCTGACAGAAAGGATGATCAGACATTGAAAAAGTCTGCCTGGGTTGAATCACCATCTCCAGAAGTGTTCAAAGATCATGTGGATGTGGTACTTAAGGGCATGGTTTAGTGGTGGACTTTGCACAGCCAGGTTGACTGGTTTGGACTTGATGGTGGTACTTTTTCCAACCTAATTGAATCTATGATTCTAAGGCTACCTGTGAGGAAGATGTATTTTTAGTAGTAATTTACCTAAGGGTATGGAGAATTGTTGATAAAAGAAGGCTATCCAAAACCCAAAATTTACTTTAGTTATCTGTGCCTGCTTTCTCACTGTTTTGAAGGTATGAAGCATCCATTCTGGGACAACATTTGCTTCAGAGACTCCCAGTGCCCACCTACCCCCCTGCTTCGTATCTGCATAAGCAGCATTGCACTGCACTGTGTAGGAGACACATCACATGAGATTCAGGCCAGGGGGATTAATTCTCAATGGGCCTCAATAGGCCACATTACTGTTCTGCAATGGGTATCCCTCTAGAGCAAGAGCTTACTGGATTCCATATGTTTTTACAGATAACCTACTTCCTTGTGACATGCATGACTCCAATGAAACCATGCAAAGTTTTGAGGGAGATGTGGGACCTCCATCACTTGTAATATCACAAGACAATGATTTCTTCTTAAAGATAAGAGAGCAAAAGAGAGAGAACAGACCTGGCTTGCTGTTCCTGATGAGGAGCTGATGAGCTGTATTATGTGTAACTGGGGCTTTTGGAAGTCCCTCTGAGCCTTGCAAGTACTGAATTGCAGAAGCAAAGCTGAGAAATAGCAGGCTGTCAAATCCCTGTCTCAGGACAGCGCCAAATAGGCACCACAGCTTGAAAGCATTCTGCAATTGATTAAAGTGCTCTGCTCAGTGCTATGCTAGAGAGCTATGAGAAAGCAGATACTTCCTGCAGAAAACAAAGCAGAATTTAAAACCTCTTTAGAGCTCAGGATTCAGCATCCCTGTTATCTAAGTCAGAAAATTTTTATAAGGTGAGAACAAGGACTGAAAGTGTATTGAAGCAAGAATCTGTTTGATATAAAGAAAAGATGATTTAAAACTAAAAGTCTATACTATAAAGAAACAAAAAATTGCTTGTCAGTTTCAACTTCTATGTCATCAGCAGTCACAGTGGGCGTCTATAAGCAAAGTAAGTACATTCTGTTTATAATGTGATCATTTCTCTTATTTTTAGATAGTGGTAGGAGCAAAATTGAGTTATGTTTCTGATTTTATACTTCAGGAAAACACAAAGGTTTTCATTCTTATTAATTTATAGTATGTACACAAAGAAAATACAGAAAATTGTTCCTATAAGTCGAATTGAAGCTTACATGTTTGAAGAAATTACTTCAGGAAGGCTGTGTTATGGGATGATTTTGTGTTCTCTAAAGTGGATGTAAAACAAACCAATTAATGTAACCTAGGATGACATATGATCTGTGAATATATTGTTATGTGAGTTATTAAGGTAATTAAATTGCCTGCCTCAAGGTGCTTAAATATCTCTGTACCAGTAATGAGGTTAACAGAGTTTGATCTGTAAGTCACCAGCTTGTATAAAGATGAATTGTGTAGGTGGAGCTAAAAGTAATGGTGCTCCTGCCCTGCTGCAGAGCAGTCCAGTACCCTGCTTTAAAACAAAGCTGACCATGTTCAGGGAATTAGTCTTCTAATTCCCAGGGATGTTGCTGTGAGCACCAAGTGACATAGCATCTTATAAACAAACTTCAGCTATTACCAGTCCAGGAATTTATGGCCCCAGAAAAAAACAGTTTCTCTGACAATTTATGTAAATTTTCAATTAAATAATAACAAAGTGGTTTTTTCTAATGGGTTTTTTTAAATAGCATCTCTGGAATTGTGTGTTCTACTGTGTCAAAAATATTCAGTGCAGGGTTTTGCCTGGGCTTTGTTAAAAATAGAATGAGGTAGTGTCATATAGCTTCATGGCTATTTGTGACATTAATTTTTTTTGCATGATATATTAATGTACAATTATATCAATAACCTGATTCAAAATTTACAGAACAAGGGCACTGTTTTTAAAGTTATGTTCCCTCTGGGCCAGTTTCATAAATTGAAATTGCTTGTTAATGACTTGACATTTTGTGGTTTTTTATTCAGCAATATTGTATATAGATCCAAGGTTTCTCTGCTATGCAAACAGGTTAATATTAGCCAGAAGCACATTCTAATCTTTTGTTTACACTGCAGAACTCAAAATACATTGTTTACTTTTGCACTTTTTCACATAGGCCTCCTTACATTTTACCTGTGAAGAGAACTGTCCCTTACTGAGTTAATTGGTAACAGAGCCAGTATTTGCTAGACTTATTCCAACAACTGAACAATTAATTCTCATTAAAGCTAATATGATTTAGGAAAATTATTCCAACTGTATATTTAGTTGCCGAAATACATAAACAAGTTTTAACCTTAATATTTATAAATTAAACTGAAGCTATTCAGCTTTGAGTAATAAAATGCCATTAGACACTTCAGAATTGGAACAGAATGCTAGTAGGAGAAAACTGTGGTGTTGGTAGCTGTCATGTGCAGAGGCACTGCATCATTTTGTTATGAAGGTATCTTTTTACCTGTCAGTAGGTGAAGGGAGTGCTTATTGTGGCCTTCCCTTTCTTCTCAATTTTTTGTATCAGTGTAGCAAAGTGGAACCACAGGTTTGTTTTCCAAACTGAAACCCTATGGGCTTGCAGGCTGATACAGAGTTTGCAGGTGCTTTTTGCAGGACAAGTGATGATAAGGCCAGTTATAAAGGTGATGCGTTGAAGTTATTTAATGGATTAGCAGTCAGTTGTTTTGGGACATTGGTATGATCTAAAGTTTCTTGCTAGCATACTCTGGGATTGAAAATACTCTAAAAACTATAGGAGAGTTGTGAGGTTTCAAGTATGTCACAGAGAAAAAATTGAGGGAGGTTTTATGGTCTAATATCTCCGGTTTGGCATTTTTTTAGTTCTACTTGTGAGATGCATGCTGTGCTTTATTTGTGAGGAAACATGTATCCTCTAGTGAGCAGCTGTTGAACTGGTATATGTTAGCCTGCTAGTTAACTGCTCATCACAAGAAATGCAAAAAACCACCAAGGATAAGGAAAAGAACAGAGGAATAATGACAGGCTCAGGAACCTTTCTAACTTACTGCAAAGTACACTGAATCAGGGACTTGTCATCATAAAATACCAAATAAATACCATCAGAGGGGAAATGTTGGATCATTACACTTAGTGCAAAATCTAACATGATTGCAAGAAAACAATATCTCATTTCACTTACTAATTGGAGGACATTCCCCTTGCTGTTTGAACTGACAGGAGAGAAATCCTTTGTTTGGACAGCTCTTCCACAACTTAGTTTCTTCCAGTCTATGTCCTTTCAAAAGATAATGCTTGTTTCTTTGACCTGGAGACTTTCCATCCACTGCATGCATAATTAGTCCTCTTGAGGGAAGTCTCTGAAATCAGTTAAAATGCATTGCTGAAACCATTGCCACATGCTTGGATGAAGGTAAGATTGCAGATGTTGAAATACTCTTCCAGTTCATGGTCTTGAAACATTGTTTTTATTGCCAGAAAATATCTTCCAACCATAAGAAGAAAAAACCCAAAACATTTGTATAGTGGAAAAGAGCTAGATAAATTTAATTTCATACTCAAAAGGAAAAATGCTGTGTGTAGTGGTTTATTTGATTATACATCCAGGGCAACTACAGGAATTACTATGGTAATTGCTCTGTGCAAAAGTCCTAACATTACTACTGAAGAAAGATGCTGTTATAATGACAATCACCTTTTCCAGCCAGTGTACACAGACATAAATCTGAAGCAGAAACAAAGTTGAATCCATTCAGGATATTGAATATTTGCTTGGGATATAATCTAATCCTTGCCCAGTAGCATTAGATACTGCTCAGAAAAAAAATTGTGTGAGTTAGTGTGAAACTGAGGAAAAATTGTAATTTGAAATTTGGTTTAAGTGGTTACTAAGAGAGGGTGAGAGTTCGGTTGAGAGCATTATAAAGCATTTTAATGTAGTATTTATTCATTTTAGATCCAAGTTAAAAGAATTAAATAATTGCCATTTCTCCAACATGTACTCGGTTGTATGTGATAAAACTTATAGCACAAAAAGATCCTGATCTCTGGGGTTGGTAGATTCTGATCCTAGAGACCTAGGGATTTTTTAAATAATAAAACCCCTTATTCCTGACTCTCTCAACACTTACCTTTCCCTTTTATTTTCCACATAATAGAATTATTTTAATTCCACTGGTACCTCTCTGGAAACCTTAACTCAGTCACAGATGAAAACTGGAGTGTGGAGCACGTGAAAGATTCAGCTCTGTGGCTCTCCCATACTTTTGAAAGTGTTGTGTTAACTCCTGAAAGTTCGAGCACCACATCTTTCTGTAGGCAGGTGTGACTGGGTCATGTGCATGGTGCTGCTGGTCCCAGGTCAGGCTGCCTGGACCTAGTGATGTCTTTCTCTAGCTGAATTCCAGCCAATATGTCCTTGCTACCCAAGGCATTTTGGTGCCTGCTACAAAGGTGGATTTAGCTTCTTACTGAGCTGTGAGTTGGAGTGTAGACCTTCAGTTTATAAAGAGAATTACAATTCACCCAAAAAATTTTTCTTTGAAATGAAAGTACTTAAAATTCTCCCACCTGTCCAGTTCAGCTGAAATGTAAATCACAGAGCCTAGAAAATTGTGCATAATCTCATAATCTAGCAGAGATCTTGCTTGTCTTGATCTTGATTGCCTCAATATCTAAAAGACACCAGCTGTCATTTTCTGCACTCCCTGGGACCTTTTTTACCCCATGTTCAAACCACCTGGAGTGGTATATTTTATGCTGGTGAACAGGAGCAGCACATCTCCATGCTTACATTGCAGTTTCAGCTATTCTTTTCCATTTTAGATTTGTATAGCTGAAAAATCTCTGCATGCACTGGCATTCTTTTGTTTTGTGTCAATTGTTTTATTCTTACATCCAGAAACTTCTCTTCAGTTTTCTGTTCCTACACTGGTTTAACTTTTTTGTTTTGATTGTTATAATTTTCATCCCTTGTTTGATACTAGATGCTTTTCTTATGTGTGTTTTTGGATGTTGTTTTTATTGCTTTTTCAGTTCTGTTAGATGTTTTTTGCTTGTACTTTCTAGCAAATCTATCTTTCATTTCATAAGTAAGAAAAGGTAAAATTTTAGCTTGTGTTTCTTAGAAAAAATGTTATTGGTGACTTTACTTACAGTTCAAAATTTCTATAATGGCATTATAGGTTTGAAAAGCATTATAGAACCTTCCTTGAACCTAGTTTGAATAGCTAGCAAATGTCTTTAATTGTTACAGAATGACATTTAAGCACCTACTCCTGTTTTTAATTTTATTTTATAGCTACTCTCTGAAAAGTGTTTACATGGGGCTTACAAAGTTCTAAAAAACCTGAGAGTTTAGTAGTGCTAGATGATAACAGCGTGGTGAACTTCAGATGAATCAGTGGCAAATCCAAGAGTTAGAGTACCCACCACCATCTGTGATGAGGAAAGAGCTGTGTCCTGATTATGAAAAAAGGCTCAAAGCTAATATTCTCTGAGTCACAGCTCCACCAAAGTTTGTACAGCTGGTATAGTTGAAGCTAAACTGTGTACAAAGATCTATCTGCAATTTTTTAAGTCAAAGATTAGGTTTGCCCAGGTACAAACACAGCATCTTGCAAAACAAAGCTGGAGCATAGTTCTTCCTCAACAGTCTTCAGACATAAAGACTTTTAACATGTCTCTAATATCTACATCAGACAACAGCAAAGTATGATCTGTGTCTTTAAAATAATGAATTTAGACCGACACATAATGGTACTGTCCAGGAAAATAAGATCTTCTCTGTCATCATCTTGAATATCAAAAATATTTACAAGGTGTCCCTGTTGCTAATAGTAACTGGCAAAATTGACAATGGCCATTATAGACTTTAAATCCTCATTATGCATTTTAAAGTTCAATGAACAGAGTTATTTTGAGGAACTGCTGCAACAGAGATTCCTGGTAATGGTGCCCCTGTAAAGAAGGAGGAGTCAGATGCTACAGTCCTGAAGAATGTGAATCAGCTAAGAAAAGAAGTTAGACCCCTGAACTTAAGAAAAGCAGAATTTAGTTCTTCAAGGAGATAGTCAGTAGGATTCCCTGGAAAATTGTTCTCAGGGAGAAGAGAGCAGAACAGAGCTTGCAGATCTTTAAGGAAGTCTTCATAGAGCACAAGAGCTGGCAATCCTCAGGAGCAAGAATTCAGGCAAAGAAGGCAAGAGATTGGCATGGCTGAGTAGGGAATTTCTGGTCTAACTAAAGGAAGAGAAGCAAATGCAGACAGTGAAAACAAGGACCTGGGAAGGGTATAGAGATCCTTAGGTTCAGTTGTGTAGGGATGGGGGGAGGAAGGCCAAGGTAATGCTGACCTGAAATTGGCAAGGGCAATAAAGAATAAGAAGGTCTCCTTCAGGTATGATAACAGGAAGGGAGGGAGGGAGGGAGGTCAAAGAAGGTGACCCCCTGCCTGGTAACTGTAGATAAGGAGAAGGAATTTTGAGATACTCAAATTGGGTTTTTTTGCCTCAGTCTTCAATGGCAACCTATCTTCCCACAGCTGTCAAGGGATGGGACAACAGGGTGGGACTGGGGGGTCTAAGAACTCCCAACTGTAAGTAAATATCAGGTTCATGATCACCTGAGGAACCTGAATATATGTAAGTCTGTGGGACTTGGTGAGCTGCATCCCAGGATCCTGAGGAAATTCACTGATGTAGTTGCCAAGCTGCTCTCCCTGATATTTGAAAGGTTGTGGCAGTCAGACAAAATCTCAGGGGACTGGGAAGAGTAAAACCCATCTTCAAAAAGGGTAGAAATGAGAGCCTGACAACTTCCCTTCTGTGCCTGTGAAGATCATGGAACAGATGCTCCTAAAAGCTGTGCTAAGACACAGGGAGAATCAGGAGGTGATTTGAGACGTCAAGGATGGCTTCACCGAGGGCAAGACCCCACTGGATTGCTGTGTCCAGCTCTGGGCTCTCCAGCACAGGAAGGATGTTGACCACTTGAAGGACTGCCGCTGTGATGAGAGGGATGGAGCGCCTCTCCTGTGAGGAAAGGCTGAGAGAATTGGGATTGAACAGCCTGGGGAAGAGAATGTTTTGGGGTGATCTAATTGTGGCCATCCAGTACCTGAAGGGAGCTGCGAGAAATATGGAGAGAGACTTTTTACAAGACCAGGCAGTGGCAGGACAAGAGGAAATGGCTTGAAACTGAAAGAGAGAAGGTTTAGATTATATATTAGGAAGGGATCTTTTACTGTGAGGGTGATGAGACACTGGCACAGGTTTCCCAGGGAAGTTGTGCATGCCCCATTCCTAGAAGCATTCAGGGCCAGATTGGATGGGGTTTTAAGAAGCCTGTTCTAATGGAAGGTGTCCTTACCTTTGGACTTGATTGGAACTGAGAAACTAATATCCACAGGTGAAATAACTTGCCAAAGCCATGAATTCAGCACTGATGATTAGCTGAGACTTGACACAGGTATTAAAATATTTCAGTGTCATCTTGCAGTAGGTTTCCTGAATTTCCTCTATGCACATGTTTCATGTGTAAAGCAAACTATAGTGACGTAGTTTTGATAACTAAAGTTGCTGGTTACAGCATGTTTGATGCCTACTGTACATGTAAATATTTCAGGTATACAATTAATATGTATGTTTTTATGTTAATTTATTATTCTTTCTCTATGAAACTTCTTTATATTAAGCTCGGATTTTATAAAAATCATTCTGTCACTTCTTTGCAACTCTATTTGGTGCAAGTCATATATAAGTATGATCAAACTGCACAGCCAGTCTGAGGATTTCAGTGCATTTCCTTCTGTGCAGCAAATTGCATACTTGAAGCTTCAGGGTTTGTGATTTCTCTTTCTCTAGTGTAATTTCTGCTGTACATAGATTGTTCACCAGAAGTGTAGTTAGTAAAATATTTCAGTAAGTGGGATCAGTTGCAGATAATAATTCTGGGGGTTTTTTTTTCACCCAGTTGTTTTAGGAAGAAAGACCTTTTGAGATGGTGGGAGAGAAATGTCTGCAGTAGAGGGCAGCTGGGATTCCAGTAAAGGAAAAGTAAGCATGTGGAATGGCTGAAAATAGAACGGTTATGTGCGGACAGTAAAAAAACTACAGGGGAAACTCAGGGGGAAGACTAGAGTTCCACAAGCACTGGACATTGGATTATTATTTTAGCATAGGCTAGTGGTACAGTATGGACACCTGAGGGAGCTGCCTATAGCTGAAACTTTATGGAGCTGAATGTCAAATACTCTTACAGTACCTGCTATCCTGCATCTTCTACAAAGATACCTTTTAAAAAGGTATCCTGTGCCTCCTGCCTGGAGTAAAAAAAGGTCAGAAAACAATTACTTCAGCAGTAAGTTTGTGCACAAAAACTATTCCAGGATCCATTTTCTATCAGGACTGGGACTGTTCCAAGATGCTTCAAAAGTTATCCACAGAAATTTAGCATTTTTGTTCTTTTTTTCTCCTTCATCCTGTTTTGTTGGGGTTTTTTTCACAGCATTGTATAATGTCTCTCTTATGACTCATGGTTTATCTGACATCTTCCCAAACAAAACTACAACAGCTGAGGCTGACCTGATAATAAATTGGACTAGCTAGTAAGAAATGCTACTTGTGTGGGAAGTGAGAGTGTTTGTGTAAGGCTGGATTATGATACCTCAGAGAATATCCCTCAAATCCAAACACTGGGGGGAAAGCTATGTCGGAATGGATGTATAGCTGACAGCATACCTGGGACTTTTCTGCTCTTTAGCTGCCATTTGAGAGTGCTTGCAGAAAAACAAAACCCTGTTGTGGTGTGGATAGTGGATCTAAGCCTTTATACTTTGGTATCAGTAGTATACTTCTTCTCTGAGAGAGTAATATTTATAAAGAATAAAATTGTACAGGTGTAATAAAAAGTTAAACAAATTTTGAGTGATGACACATTTTACTTCAGAGTTGTTGCAATAAAACTCTATGCTGAATTCTGAGCAGTAAGGGTTATTAAATACATGGTAAAAACCTCTATATGATGAATACTGTCTCCTGGCTTTGCAATCCTAACTTATATCTAACTTAGATCTATCTTTGAGTGTTTTATTGTTATTTTTTTAATGTAAATTGGTTACAGGTAGATTTTGAAAATAGAGCACGTGTCCACTGCTTTTCTTGAATAAGAGTGTTTACATGATTTAGGGAGCTTTCCGGGCAAGACTTCTCCATTTCTTAAAATAATTACTGCTCTTTTAAGAAAATAATGAAAAAGTTCACTCTTCTCTCATTTGAGGGACCTCTCTTATCTCCTAGGGTTTGCAAAAGGCATCAGTATTAGGAGAATAACTGCTAAAAAGGTGATTGCTCTCAGGATCTTTCAATGCCCATAATTTTTGGTCCTAGAACTCCCTTTTTTTGTTGCACCCTCAGCTTATAAATCAGTAAAAATGTACTGTGTTTCTGAAAATTTATATTAACCTATGGTGCTTAGTGATTGTCAGCCTTGAAGCTGGCAGTTTTCTTTTTCTGCGTGCATTTTGAGGTGATGCTTTTGTAGCTCTGCATTGCAGATGGGGCTCAGTTATACACTGCTTCCTTAAAATTTCTTCTTCTCTAAATATTTAACTTGATAAAAAGGTGGTGAACAGATGATGAGATTCCAGGACAGACCCTTGATCATGTCCAATTGTTATCAGCCTATAGGCAGAGTATGAACCATTAGCCTGTGAGACTGATGGAGCCATTTTTTCATTCATCTGCTTGGTCATGCAGAATCTGATTAGTCTCTGATTAGTTACTGGGATAATCTCAAAAAGTATCAATACCAAGATTAGGAATGGTAGGTGTTCTGGCCTTATCCATGCCCTTTACAGTTGTTCCCACCCTGTTCAACAAGGAGTCTCCATTGTCTCTTTATCCTAACACAACGAGAGAAGCTTTTCCTGCATTTATTGGTGTTCTTCACCAGTTCTGGCTTCAGCTGAGCTCTGAAGATTTCCACTGCTATCCCTATATATGCAGTCAAGATTTCTACATTCCTTCTTAGCAACCTCTCATGTTGCCACTTCCCGTGCATAGAAGCTCAGCTGTCAGTGCCTGTTTAGCCATGGCAAACACCCGAAGTGTTTGCCTGTTCTCATTACGGAGACCCTACTTGTGCTCAGAGGTGGCTGCCCCTCAAGGTGTGCCAGGCTTGCTGCACTCCTCTGCCTTCCTGTACTGCCTTCTGTGCAATCACATCTATCATACCCTGGCTCTTATTGATGAGCCCAGAGGCAGCTGGGTATTTTTGTCTTGGGGCTACATTGCGCAGCACAGACATGCACATGTGCCTCAGTGATGTCAAACCGGATATGTTTGATACTAATTTCAATTTTGCAGCTTTGTCAACACTCTTAACGTAATCAAATTTTGTTGCCTCTGTTGGTGAAAGTATTTCTGTGGGGTAACTAGGAATATAGTATTGAAAAGAAAGCATGGGAGTGGGATGACTAGACACAAAAGTTTCACTAACCGACTTAGTTATTAAAAATTTTTCAAATATTGCCTGTTATGAAACCCACCAATCCTTTGCACTGCACTTATGCAATTGTCTCAAATATCCATGAAGGAGCAAGACCTGTCTGAAAACCCTTATTACCATTTTCTCCATTGAGAAGACTGACAGATTTAATACAAATTTACCATTATTACTCTATCCTTTGTAAAAGTAAAACCTTTAGTTAGGTAAGCAGGCTACCATGCAGTAATTTTAGCATTTCAGTACAATCAAAATACATAGTTTATAGCAAAAGAAAGTAAGGTTTGCTGTGTCTTAGCAGCAGCAAAGTCTATAATGACAGCCAGAATGCCTTTACCTGAGTAAGAATGGTTGGTCATTTAAATCATCAAGAACCATATACTGAAGGGATTTTTAGTATTCTGAGGTCGCAGAGAAATTTTTGGAAAAAGCTGATAGCAACCTACTTGAATATGTACTGTACATGCAAATTTCTCCAATGCACTAGGTGATCTTAATAATGTCTTTTGGACCTTCTCCACTTTGAGTTCCTTCTTCTCTTCACTTGCTTCAAAATTTTAATTCAAACTGTTTGAGAAATTCTTAAAGATACCTAAGTTTACTCTGTAGTGTACTGGCCGTTACTATTTATAGGTATTGTTCAGATGCCCTGAACTGCAAAAATCTTTCTGCAATTATTAATGGTGCAGATCCTCTGGGTTCCTGATGGTCTTTACAAAAGGCATCTCAGTCAGAAGCTATTACATAGAAGAGATGTAGGGAAGAACAAAACATCATCATGCTGTCTCATTTGACCTGCTTGATCAATGCTCAGATCAGTCATCTCCTTGATTGTACCACATGAGATGGTCAGTGTCATAAAAGCTTCAGTTTTACTGGTTTTGTCTGCAGCTTGCAGGAGGCTTTGCAGCTTCATGAGGAACATGAGAGGGTTTTAGACGTATCCTTTTGCTGCATTTTATGTGTCAAAATTGAGGTGCACCTCTCCTCAGAACTAGTGCCTCAGCAGTGGCAAGCATACAGTCCTGACAGATTGAACTAGCTTTATGGTGTATATACTGTGTATAAAAATAGTCCCAATGTTCCCCAGGCAGACTTACAGCTCCAGGACACAAAAGAGAGAAAAGCTGAGGAAGTAGGTGCTACTCTTCACACAAAGAACAGTGACATTGAAACACTAGCAGCCTCATTTCAGGAAATGGCTAGCTCTGTCAGTTTGTAGGTTATTACATCTGGTCCCAGTCCTGCAGTATTTAGAGGTAAAATTTCTCAGAATTTTAACTAGGATTCTTTCTGTGTCAGGATAGCAAAATTGTAACTTGATATCATTTTGTGCTGAATTATTTTTACTGTTTCAAATTTTAGGATGATTGTTAATTTTTTTATTGATAAAGCTATGTCAAGGCATGATGTCCTTATTTTAAGGTGTTTTTTCATACTTAAAACTTAGGGGATTTTTGCTTTTTTTTTTTCCTGACACTCCCACAGTATAAGAGAAGGGAGTACTCATTTGCAATTCTAACTGTTCATTTTGCTCTGCTTGACAGAAGCAGCATCGTGTGTTAAGAAAAAATGTATTGGCAAAAGCCCGACTTCACAAAAAAACTTTATAGAGAAAATAAGAATTAGAAACTTATCAGTTACTCCTAAAGATAAGTAAAATGTTTGTTGTAAGAGCAAATTACATGTTCTTTTCCATTAAGCACAGTAATTCTTTCTTCAATTTCCTCAGTAATTTAAAGTAGCGTTATCCCTCAGAATGGCTGTACTGTGGTAAGATAAGCTTGATAATGAAATATAAACTGTAGAGCAGAAATGCCTTTTCATCCCCCCACTGTCCACTAAATAAAATGGGTCATCAGTCACAAGAGTGGAGTGCACTACCAGGTTATCTCAGCAAAGGTTGTACTGCTGCTGAAACTGTACAAAAATAAAGTCAGGGTAGCTTGTGACAGAGCTAATGCATGAACAGATTCTACTGTGGTATATAGTGATCAGAAATAAAAGCAAATGGTTGGGTGGCCACCAGGACAGGAGCTTGTAATGATTTTTCTGACATCTCCACAAACAGCTGCTGCCTCATGCTTGTGAAGTACAGGAGACAGTGTATAGCTGGAGGTAGTTTTCCTTCTCTTAGAAAACAATCTTTGGGCTGTGCATCTTTTGACATTTTTAAAAGGAGATCCAATTGGCTTTGGCTTTCCTAATTCTGCCCCAGCCCCTGCACACACACATCCCGCTGTGCCCTTTCACAAGTGTAATGGCAGAACCAGTCCTACGTTTCTGTTGTGCTGGAAGGAACTCTTCTCCAAGCTCCTGTTTTCCCACCACTGCAACAGCCACAGCTTGCTTTCCCATGTGTCTCTTTTGAAACTTCTAATACAAACAGGATTCAGTGGATCATGGCCCACTTTGTCATGGTCCACATATTCATAGTGGGGCACCTAAGGGTTGAAGAGTAAGATGTGGAAAGTAAGTCTTGAGAGCACCAATAGTACATGTATCCATACAGTTTTTTGCTCTAATTTGTCAGATTGTGTCTATCAAGCTAATTTTCACAGTGACATTATATGTGATGTTCTTTTAGCTTTTGAAAAGTGCTACTAAACTTTTGTGTCAAAAATCTCTTTTTGCACCTCTTGTTTAGCATTTGTCCATATTTATATTGGCATAGAGTGTCTGGGTATGGGATTCTTGGACCATAATCAGGAGGCACAACATGACAGATTTGTAAATCCATCACAACTCCTCCTGCATATTTTAAGAAGATATAAAAATGGTTTATTTTTCTGTATCTTACCAGTCACAGAGTAGTTAAAGAACTGGTTCACAGGGAAAATGTTATTCATTTCAAATATTCAAATTTTATTCATTTCATCCATATTCACAACATAGTTTATTTATTGTCCACCAGTCTATACAACTTCAAAGTGAGTGACATATTCAGCATAAGTGGAGTATGAAAAATGAGATATTGCAAAATCCAGTTTGATTTATCTGTCTTTGTACTTCCTACTTTCATTTACTTTCATCATTTTCAACCGCTAAAATCCTTAATTTTGAATTGCCAGTAGCTAACAGTAAAAGAGAGAATACTAGTACTTATATGCCTATATTTATATATATCTTAAATAAACTATTTATGTATTTTTAATTATTTAGAAAAACCTATTCATCTGTATGGATATGTATTGTAATGCCTGTATTACTCCGCCCCCAGCCTGTGGTACTGCCTGGGATTGTTGTAACCAACGGGTGGGACCCAGCACTTGGCCTCGTTGAACCACATCCACTCGGCCTTGGCCCGTCAATCCAGCTGTTCAGATCCCTCTGCAGAGCCTCCCTGCCCTCCAGCAGATCAACACTTCTGCTCCACTTGGTATCATCAGCAAACTCACCGAGGTTGAACTCAGTCCCTTCATCTGTCATTAAATACTAATGGCCCCAGTTCTGATCCCTGAGGAATACCCAGTGGTCACCAGCCACCTCCTCGATTTAACTCCCTTCACAGCATTGTCTGGGCCCAGCCATCCAGCCAGTGTTTCACACAGTGAAAACTCTGGGACAAACTTCTCTGGTTTGTCCCAGAGCATGTGGTGTGAAATGGTGTCAATGGCTTTATTAAAGTCCAGGTAGGCAACATCCACAGCACAACATCCACAGCTCTTCTTCCCTCATCCGCTAAGCAGGTCAGATGTTTAGCACTGCATCACTTCTGCTGCTTTCCTTTTGTAAAGTTTTGCTTGCCTGTTTCTTTCAGAAACTAATTTGAATGTAGTAGTTTAAATCAAGAAAAAGCAGTGTAAAACATTTAGGACTTCTCAGGAATTACTTTTTACTTCAGATTGTGTATACTGAGCAACTTCCAAGGCAGAGTAAACCAATAAAGTATGTAGTGGCCTTTCTATCTCTGTGTTACTTTTATAGCCAACTACATGTCTCAAGGCTCTGTAAGAATACAGTCCAACTTATTCTTCACCTCACCCCCTCAAGATGAAACTTTGGATGAAATTAACATGTTAATTGTCTGCAAAATGGACAGTAGCTCTGAACACATTGATAATTAGGCAGATTAGTCTCATTCATTAATTAGATTAGGAGATTACTGCTATATTTTTATTTGTGGTTGTGATGTTTAAATTCTGACATTTGAAAACCTCGTCTGGTTTGAATTTTTGTTACATTTGCTTTTACATCACCACAGAATAACACGTGGTTAATTTCATATTGAATATAAATGTTCTCTCTTTAATTAGCAGATTAACATAAAGGATCATACTTGCTTTGATATCCCATGCAGACTGCAAAGTGTTTTTACCCTATAATACATGACAGGTTTTAATACTTGCCACTATGGAAAACATGGGGAGGACAGAGGGAAGAAAATGTTCTACTTTCCACTGTAGTGTAAGGTGATTGTCTTCTAAAACATTTCTCATTAGTTTATTTCAAATGGAAGGGGAATCCTATGCATTTCAGAGCTTTATTTTGCATGTCCCTTTAATTGTATTCTGTAAAGTACAAATACTCTTTTTGCTGAAATGTATTACCTCTAGAATAGGACCTGGAATAAAGCAAATCAGTGCCTGGCAACACGAGGTACATGTTTTTAAGAAACGGATGAAAGAAGAAGAAGCGAATCTTCCACTGATAGGGCAGCATAGAGCATCTGTTAGAAAAACTTGTGTCATCAAATGGAAGCTGATTCATCTGTGTTACACCTTCTGACGGGCCTGTCTCCATCATGCTCTGCTTTCCTTGCTTTTTTCGCGTGCCCTCTTTTCTCCTGAGGTAGTACTCTTTTGTAGGTAGGAGATTGTAACCTCCACGTGTTATACCGGACCAGTAAAGTCTCTGTGCATGTGGCAAGGAGTGTATGACGTGTCCTGTGTCAGAAGTATACTGCAACATGGAGAAGAGAGGTGTCAGTGAGGTGCCTGTAGATGTGGAGGCAGGCAGAGTCCATGGGCATAGGTCTTTCCAAGTCTCTCAAAGACAAACGTGGTCTTTCTAAATGGGATGAAATAAACTGAATAAACTAATCTAAATAAACTATTGCTGTGTAATAGTTGACATGAATCTGCAGCTGCCTTTCTAAAGAGAAGGACTCTTAAGATAGCTCTTCATCTGCGTTAAATGCTGAAAGAATCAGGTGGGGCTTTAGCACCAGATGGTATATTCCATGTCTACATTTCTGCACTCCTAGTTGAAAATATTGTTTCCTTTATGTATGTATGGTTTTATTCACTGTGCACTGTCTAAAAAGGGATTGATCAATTTTCAGAGGAACATGCCTCCGGTGTGGTTTAGGAAGGACGAAATGGCAGCATTTATAAAATTTTACCTTTATTTTTGTGAAGACTTCAGTGTTTTTCAGATTTATTTTCTCTCATCTCTGCAAGTAGCCTATTTACTTGTGCATGTGCACATTAGAATCTACTTTGCTTGTTTTGTTTTTCGTGTGTGCTGATGGAGTTTAAGAACATTTTCTTTATGGAGTTTAAAAACACTTTCATTGTCAGTGATGGACTTCCAGACACTGAGGGCAGGGAGTGGCCATAAAAATGGATTAACTGTTAAAGGCAATTTCAAAAATAATCTGTTGTCACTTTTAATTTTTTGTAAAAATTAAGAAATGTATGCAGTTCCACATTTGCAACTTCCAAACCAGTTTTTAAAATTCAAAGTCCTCATTTTTTAGTGAGCTTGCACAGCCAGGTCTTGAAGACTTCATAAAACTGCCATACTTTTTTCTCATACTGTTAAAATTACAGGGGAAAGGCAGAAGGCAGCAACTGAATTTGTACATGAAGAGAAGCATTCCTCTTTTCTGTGAAACTTCAGGTATGTATATGGTTAGATCTGCAATGGCTCAGAGGTTTGACTGCTATGTAAACCTGAAACACTGATTGTAGAGGACTGCAAATATCTTGATACTCAACGGTGTAAATTTTTACAAGTTTTGAGGTGGCCACAGATCCTTAGAGCAAGGACCTGTGTCCTCTGTTGTTTGGGTTTTTAAAAAATTCTGGCTTTTTTCTTTAATCATATTTTCACCAGGATTCCATCAAATAAATTGTGAGCTAACATTAGCACAAAAAAGAATTTTTCATTTTGTCTCTCAAAAATCTGTATATCCCTTCTAGTAGTAAGATTCTGCTTTGTAAATTAAAAACTTACCAAAATGTTCTAATTTTTCTTTGTCACAGGAGCATTGATATCTTGAATACAAGCTAGAACCATAGACTCATTACTGCAACTAGGGCAGAGTTTGTTTGTTGCATTGTGATCAGATGTGACAGTAGTCAAGAACCAGCCAGTGAGATCAATGCTACTGTATAATTTATTTTCAGGGGGATATTATGGTCATCTTTCTCATTTCTTTGGTGCCTCTTGGGGAGCAGTACCCATCAGAGAGCAGCAGACTCAGCTCTGCTTTTGCTTAAAGCAGAAAGGTTTGTGTAGCTGCACAGATGTCAGAGGTCCTTCTGGTGGGTCTCTTGTTTATTTATGCAAGTTTAATTTCCTTACATTTTAAAATGATCTTTATCATTGGTAGCTGATACACACAATGTTGAAAAGAGGAAAATTATCATCTTCAAATTAAGATGTTAATCCCTAAGTCTGTGGTTATGCTTTCATTTTGGTAGGAAAGGTATGCTCTTCCTCCATGTATTGCTGCTGCTGCAGAAAAAAGCTGCCTCTGCTCTGTGTAGTGTGCTCATAACACAATGAGTGTTATGAACACAGAGCAGAGGCAGTGTCAGGCTAAGTGGTGCCTCCAGTCATTTTCTTCTTTTATCTGGGTATGTTTCATCCAATCCTAGCTCACTCAGCCCCCCCATCTTTTTCTCTTGCATATATCTCAGAAGCACAAAAAGGCACACCACCATTTCAGTTCATCAGGTGGTCACCCCAGAAATGCCCAGTGGCTGACAGAGCTTTACTGTAACATTGTGGTGCTCTCCAGCCCCAAAAACAGGCCAGTGCTTTGGGATATATTGCTCTTACATGGTGAGTTGAGACAGAGGACATCAGTGTAATGGGAATGCATTCAGTTTAATTTAAATAGTGCTCATGTAAAAAAAAAAAAATTGGAGCTTAAAGCAGATCTCAGCAATTTCTAAATGTGCTGCTATCAAACTGAAAGTGTTGGATGGGTTTGGCTTCTTAACTATGTAGTTAATAAGCTATCAACACTGCCTGCCAGCAACATAAGAAAATAGTTTGGACTGGCACTTTGCTGTGCTGTGTAGACTGCCTTTTAGATGTAGTGGCAATAGGAAAACCAGAAATAAAATGTACGTCAGTACTAGCAACAGCTTACAGACAGGTTTTTCCTCACAATCTTCTTTTAATTTCTTCTCTTAGATTACAATTAATTCAGTGAGAGTTTCCAACAAACCCTTTTCCAAATGTAGCAGGAGCAACTTTACAATGGCAGAGTTTGTACGGCTGCTAAATTGATGAATCACACTTAAGCCACGTTCTCTTATCCTCTAGCAGCTTTGAATGCTCCCTGCATTCTCACATTTCCAGATGTTAAAGACTAGGCTATCTTTCACTCAGCAGAAGGCATGTAGTCTAATATACATTATGTAGAGGTGTAAAATATGCCCTAAATTTGGTTGCTGTTATTTTGCCTGCTCTTTTCCTTTTCCTTTTTCCTTTTCCTTTTTCCTTTTCCTTTTCCTTTTCCTTTCCTTTCCTTTTCCTTTTCCTTTTCCTTTTCCTTTCCTTTTCCTTTTCCTTTTCCTTTTCCTTTTCCTTTTCCTTTTCCTTTTCCTCTTTCTCTTTCTCTTTTTTTGGACAGTTATGCCCTATGTATTTCTGCTCGACTTTAATTCATTCCTTTATTGAGGGAAAAATTACAAAGCTTTAACGCTCTAGAAAAATGGGCTGTTAATTTGCCTAACAAAGTAATGTCTGCTTTACCAATCAATATTGTTCCATCACTACTTGCATAATGCTGATCAAATATTTGGACTCTCTATTGTGGAGATTTTAGCAAGCTGTAGACTGTGCCCTAGCCCTCTTTACCTGCTGTGACTGTTTTTCACCACTTGTGAAATACTCCAGTGTTTTTCAAAGTTGATGTCTAGCACATGTAAGTCTGCTGGATCAGTACCAAGACTAAACATTCTTCATGAAGAGTGAGTATGAGCTCAGCCTCCCAGCTGGCAGCTTAAACCACTGCTGTAGAGAACACTGTTTTGTGCTGAAATGGAGTAGGTGAGGACAAGCAGTCTGGGGACATAGTTTAAAAACCATGGGATTATTTAAATTTCCTGTCACCTGGGCCCAGATTGCGTCTACTTTGTGGTAAGGAATGTGCCAAGTGAAGCATTGGGATGACAGAGATCATTGTTCTTGATGAATTTAGAAGCTGCATTGGAGGAAGCAAATATGTTAGTGTGTGTAGTTTAGCTAAGATGGATCACGATCCATAAAAATAGGATTAGGATGCTAACTGAATGGATATATCTGTTTTGTGTTCTTTTCCTCTCATTTCGCACTCCATATATTGTCATACTGTACATGTGCCACTCATCTGCCCTAAAGATTGCTTGAGAAATGAGAGAGGTATGGAAGTTTGAGTGAATGTGTCATTTTAAGGTGTACAGTCTTTCAAATACAAATCCTATTTACACATGATAATAGAGCATGATAGGTCAGAAGCTGGCCACTGGTAGCAATCCAGATGAGAAAGCCAGTGCTATGTACCTTTCTAAGAAAGAAACATGAGCACTCAAAAAAATTTTAGTGGCTTTGGATTAGTTTTGCCGCTCTCTTAGAATTTCCTTATCACCCAATTTCCTACCACCACCCTTATCATCTTACATCAAAGAAACAGGCAGCTACTGAATTTTTTTGGCACTCTGAGAAATATAGTACAGATGTCTTCTTGCTTTGTGGCACTGCAGTGTAGGGCAGGGCTCCCACTACTGATGTGCAGTGAACTTGTAAGAAATGTGGGTCTGAATCCAGATCCCTTTGCACAAAAGTAAAAAACTTTTGGGCATTTTATTGCCCACAGGTTCACTATAGAGACTGACAGAATCATGGTGCTGTTGTCACTGGAAGTAGGGATGTCATGTAGGAATAGATTCTCTGCTCCTTTCCTGTACTGCAAAAAAACAGAGATCGGCATGTTTTCCAGCTAACACAGCCACCTTTTTAATTCCAATTTCTTCCTTTTCTCATACTCGTGTCCTTCTGGGGACAGAGAGTGTTGAAAAAAGCACACAGTGTTCTGACTGTCTTCAGCTCTCTGTCAGCTTTTGAGCTTCTGCCAGCTTCTCTTTGTCAGCTCCCAAGGCCACTCTAAACTTCAGGGGTGCTGGGGTTGTGACCAGCTTTCTGGCTGAACTTAAACTTTGCAGAGAGCCAGCCTCCTGAAGTGTGTGTTTGGTAAACAGGCAAGACTTCAGTAATAAGTTTAAATATGTGAAATTAATTCTGTTATCATGGATGCCTTGCAGTGCCTCTGCTATCAGCCCACTTCTGTCACTGGAATAACACATAACACTGGTTTCAATTTTTGTCTGCCATAGAGTAGTACCTTCCTCATCTGCCATGGTGTGGATGCCTCTGGACAGGGACTTCCCTTACAGAGATACAGCACAGAGCAGTACTGCACCAGCACTTCCTCTGCAGTTCCTTCCCTGCCCTCACTCAGCCTGTTTTATTTCACTTACCAGAGGACAGCCTGCAGAGTGATGCTGCAGCAGCAGCATTGCAGCAGAGTCTCTGCAGTAACTCCTGTCAGTGCAGGAGCTTGTGGCATACTTTCATATTGTGTACTAGCGCTGAATGGGAATGACTTCCCCTGCATTGCTGGAGTTGCAGAAATTCTGCAGTGTGGTCCTTGGTAGCAGTTAGAAAGCAAAAGGCTGGATCAGATTGAAGAAAGGATTGTTCCAGCCACCCTCGTCCCTCCCCTTGGAATACTCTGGCTGAAGATGAAAAATCAAAAAAGAGATTGAATCTAAATAAAAAGAGTAAAAGAACATGGGACAGGTTCACAGGTTTAAAATGCATATTTCTTACCATGTAACAATGCTTGAGGTTGGGATCCCTACCTGTGTGTATCCTTCTTGAGGAGAAATAGTTTGGCTGAAATATTATGCTTTTGCTCCACACTGGCATTACTGGACAGCCTGTCCCACAAGGAGTTTCATTCATGGTTTGACAGGCTTTAGCAATGGCCTGTCTCTCACACTGGCAGTTCTTGTGTCTTACGTGTTCCCATCCACAGCCAGTTTCCCTGGCTTTCTGACCTGCCTTCAGACTGTTAGTGGGACTCATAAACAGGGCTGTGGGCCCTACTACTAGCAGCTGTGAGGACTTGCAAGGCCAAGCTATTGTGCATATGTATAAAGGGTATTTAGGCGATGCTTTGTGAGAGAAGAAGGCAAGCCTTTTAGAATCCAGTCATAGCCTTCCCTGCTTGAGTTTCCAAAATTCAGTTTACTTCCTGGTCTTTGAATAGCACACTTTATTGTTCACACTCTGAATCCAATAGCAGAGTCAAGGGAACGTTTAAGGGTGAATAAAGCTAGCCAGCCTGTGGCTAGTTTGGTGTCGTGGTAGAACAGGCCAGCAAACAAAAATTTCTAGCAGGAAGAAAGTGATTTCAGTGCCATCAGGGGACAGAGTATATTATTCCCTGATTAAATATATCTACTGAGTGACAGAAGGGAAAAAGAAAAGATAATCTCGGGCTTGTCTGGCAGATGCTTACCTAAAATACATTGTGAACATTTCTGCTAGATATGCTGATGGCAAGCAGTAGCAGGTGCAAATTAATGCTAACTATTTTCCCATGTGCTTTGCAAGTGCATTTCTTCATTTTGCCATGGAGAAAGCAAAGCCTCAATGGCATGATCAGAATCTCAGTGAAAACAGGACATAAAAAATTAAGTTCTCTAGAGATTCTTAGTTCTCGAAGTTTTTTTACTTTTGTCTTTCACTCTGTCTTCATGACCTGTTACAGCTTCTGTGATAGCAGTGGTGTCACTATGCTCCTCAGTTCTCTATGGAAAGGATCTTCTGGGGCTGAGCTCCAGCTGGCATGGTGGCCCTCCGTTTGTGGCTCTACAGCTGAAGAAGAGAAATTTACTAATGAAATGTAAATGGTCATTACTGTTACTTAAATGTAGGTAAAATTTGGATCCTATTTTCATTTTACTACTAAGGTGGCTTTTTATATTCTCATGTTGTGTTCTATTGACAGTCTCTATTTTGCACAAGTTGTTTACATATTTAAAAGAAAAATAGAATAAAATTCAAATTATGTGAAATGCAGTGTTGAGTGTTACAAGCTTTCCTTTTGAAATCTGTTGTCTTTAATGCAAGTGTGGGGTTTGCTCGATTTCACTAACAAATCACTACAGTATGAATGTAAGGCTTATCAAACACTTTGGATTCTTGTGAGATTTATTACATTTGTTGAGTTTCCACAACTAATGATATTGGTTCATTTGGCTTGTAAATGACGACTACCCTTATCTAGATGGTTATTCTGGAAAAATTGGGTGAGATTGCTCTACATCTGCTCAAATGATTTTCAATATATGATAAGGTGCTGTGAATCAATATTGATGTTTTCTACGGCCTCTTAATGTTTCTGAGATAAGGTATCTCCATATTAATCTGGAAAAGTCCTTTTTAAGTCTATATATTGATGCCAGTTGAAAAAGAAGAAGTCTTAAATGCAGCTAATTTACATATGCTTTTGTGGTGGGATTTGCTTACCATTGCTATTCTAATTTATCTGAATAAGCAGAATACCTCCACTTTTGCTGACTGTTATTGCTGAGAATGTGATTTGCCATGAGATGTTTCATAATCTACAGAGAGCCAGGGTCATGATCATAAATCTAAATTACAGATGTCACATGTTTTCTGTGGTAGCAAATTCTGATACCATAAATGCCAAACAGTGCAGGATCAGCCAGACACAAAAATTAGCCTGCAAGTGGCAGTTTTTTTCTTGCTCTAGTAGAGTGTGACAGAATTTTTTAAAAAGAAAGTCTTGGTTAGAGACTGTGCTTTTTTAAAAATAAATATGTTCCTTTTTGAATATTTTCTCCTGAAAAGGCTGCAGTGTTGGAAAACCTTCACTGCACATACGCAGACTTCTTCCATTGAAATGTGTGCTTCGTCCTTGTGTTTGAAAAGCTTAAAAAGCTTCACAGTATTTTAGAGCCTATCTGAAAATTTTTAACAAACCTGAAGTTAGTTCATTTACTGTGCTTCCTTATTGTGACAGAAAAAACTCAAAACAGTAAAAACACCATGGAAGAACTGTAGAAACCTGTGGAAGAAACACTGAGCAATCAGGAATAAGAAATCAATAGGATGACTTGAATTTCATGAGCATGAACTACAGAGGGGTTCCATAGTGATTTTGTAAGCTTCATTCATTAATCTTTCCCATAGCTTTCATAATAAAAATTTTCTTTCTACCAACCTGTTCCCTCTGTGACCATTTGATAGGACTCTGCTGTCAACAGCCTTCCTTTGAGGAACAGAAAATTGTGCCACGGATACGTGTTTGGAGTTAGGAATACATGCAATGAGGAGACTGTTACTTTTCAGTCTTACTGTGTTATGACCACTTTGCAATCAGGGCATTCAATTTTCATCATATGGAAAGGCAGTGTATTGTGTTGGTAATCTATTTTGAACTGTTTTTTCTCCTCCTCTATAGAAACAAAGCTGCTGTCTACTCTTGCTGCCAAACTAGTATGTCATTAAATTAGTCAAGCTGCAAACTCAGGTGACTAGAGTGTAGTTTAATGCAGGTCTTACTGCATTTTCAAGTTTGGGTAGAATCATATCATAGTCTTTTCTGGTAGCGGGTCTTTGACCTGTAAATTGTTCAGAACTCTGGTACAATTCAGTGCCCTAGAATAGCTGTCTAATGCGTGTTTGATTTATATTAATATTTTGTGAATAGTGAGAGATGATAGCATCAAAGATGCATCTTTAGAGGACTGCTATATGAGATATTAAGTGATGATCCCTGTGTTCTTTAAAAGTTTAGTGGAATTTTCAAGATATTCATAGTGACTGCTCAAGCATTCTTTTGTCCCTTGACATACTGCATCATAACATAGCAATACACCAAAAAAAAAAAAGGGTTATTTGCATTAATACATGAAAAATGGAACAAATGGCTTCCTAACTATGACTTAACAAGTTTTTTTTTCACATGAAATCCATCTACAAAACCTAATTCCTGTTACTGTGGCTTATGTTCAAGCTCCTGTCAACATTTACCAAAATCTGTGTTTTAATATTAACTATCAGTGGGGGGGGGGGGGGGGAAATGTGTAAGAGTCATGCCAGTTTTTTTGTTCCTGCTGAAACCATTCTGGCCAGCCGATGTTGAATTCATATTCTACCTAATTGGAAATAGGATCATTATAAAATTGGAATTTACTCCAAAGGACTATATAGCACTGGTTTTCAGTCAAATAAAGTGTAAAAATACCAACCATAAAATGTGACATTATTATGGGTAGAAGAAGTCTGTATATTCTTGATTCATAAAAATGTTTTCAGGATATCACCTTGTTCCTTTAAAAAGCCCAATTTTAGATCTGTTGTAAAGCAAGAACCAAAATGCTAAAGCTTTAAAATGACGTGGCCAGGGAGACTTTCAGTTTCTGGGCAGATGTAGCTGTTGGCTGACGATGTTCCTGAGAGCTTCTTAAATCTTTGGCGTGAGAGCAGATCCTGAGCTGATGGAAGCTGGCATGGCTTCATGACCTATGGTAATCAGGTCTGACAAACTTAGATACTGATGGAGCGGTAGCCCGAGTAAAATGCTTTAATAGTTGATTTGGAGGATGAATATAAACAGGCTGAAAAATATCTCTAAATTTAGTCAATACTACTATAATGGCATAGGTGTGGGCCCTATTGCAAATGCCTTTCTCAGGCTCAAAGGTCCCACCTGACTACTTTTGATTTTGGTGTGAAAGGAGGTGTGGTACCCTCTTTTGAGGTATCAAAATGATATCAGATGATCCCCTTCTGATCCAAGGGGCAAGAACTGTTGAGGGTTTAATTTTATTTTATCCTTAGATCTGAATTCTTAATTAGAAGAATTTGGTTGCTCAAGCAGTCAGACTCATCTCTGACTGCTTGAGCAACTGTGGCCTTCAAGGAAAAAAAGTAATCAAAACTAAAGAGTGCTTAAATTTTTAAGTGGGATTTTGGTTCAGCTGTTTTTCTCCTGAGGTCTGTCAGTGCTTCTCCAAACCAGAGGTTTGTCTGGATAATGGAGTTGAGCACGGTTCCTTGAGGGCATGTGATGTAACTATCCTGAGAGAAGAGACTCCCAGCCCCAGAAGGGCTGAAGACTTAACAGCTCATCTCTCTCTCTCTCTCTCTCTCTCTCTCTCTCTCTCTCTCTCCTTTGACTCACCCATTTGTATCTTTACTTGCCTCAGAGCTTCACAAATTAATTTTCTGCTTAGCACATAGTATTTTTAGCCACCTTAAATGAGTGACTCTGGTAATTGTGAGCCTAATATTGGTGAGGTAAGCAAAAACTGAAAGCAAGTCTAGAAGAGAGGAGTGACTTGCCCATTTGACTATGCAGTGACCACTCCAGAAGACGGCTGGGCTGTGCTTTTAAGAGTGTCATACAATCCTCAGCTGGAGTAGTGGTGAATGTGAAAGAAAGGAGCAATTGCTATGCTTTATAGATGTGAATTAGGGTATTTTGGGCATCTGTGGGGATGAAAAGAGGGGTCATTGCAAATCCTCATCAACCGTGAAAATATTTCAAAATTATGAAATGTAGAGTTACAGCCAAAAAGGGCTGGGAGATTCATTCCTTTTGAGTACTTTGTAGCCTTGGAGTTGAACTACAGATATTAAAAATCTATTTTAAATATTAAAGTGCTAGCATGTTAGCATACTGTTTTTTTCAGGGATGTGAAATCTTTATAGTAGGAAGCTTCTGTGCAGATTTAGCCATATTATCTGTTGTAGGATGTCCATTTGCAGAAGATTAATTCATGAAACTAATTAATAAAAACTTTTAAAACACTGAAACTATCCCTTGTCCACTACTCCTAACAGTACTGTGTTTGCTTGTTTTGTGGCACCTCACTTATCTCTGTAGAGCACAAGTCTAGTAATACAGACCCCACAGATTCATTAATATTCAGATTATTTATAAGAGGCTGTCTCTATGGTTTTACACATCTCTTTTCTACAGGAAATGCTGGAAGATACAGTTCCTGGTTTTTGTCAAAGTATTATTGTTTCATTAATGCACCATTTTGGCTACTAATTTGTGAGATGCTACAGAAAACAAACAGAGCTGATAGCTATTTCCTATTGCACAGATAATTACACCCTGCATTAGTAAGTGCTTGGCCATGATGCACTTGCAGCTTTGTTGTAGTGAATTGAAGTGAATTTAAAATCATACAGATGTCTGGATTTTACTAATTGCATGTAAGTGACTGTGGATATTCCTCCTTTTCAGACTAAAAAAATAGTGTAGAGGACTTACCACAGTAGTTAAAACCAAGAGGGGAAAAGTGAAATTTTAATTTTCTTTCTTCTTATTTATTACTCAAATCACTTCACTGAAATCAGTAATTAATAACTTATATAGTGATTAATAAACCCAGAGTATTTACTAAACTCATACTAACAGAGTTCCCTTTATTTCTTTCTATCCAGATAAGTGAGTTGGGTATTTTATGCATAACTTGCGTAATACTCAAGCTCTTTTATGGTGTGACTATATGGATTTTTTAAATCAATCTCTCTATCTGTCTCTCTGTCCATCAAGTTTATATATAAACTCTTGGTTTTTACTGGTGATCTACTTCAGGTTGAGTCAATATCTGAAAGTTCTCAGGCATAGGTGCCTCTTGCCTTCTGGATAGCTAGAGCCAGGCCTTGGAAGCTTCTTACTGCTTTGTGCTTAAGTGTGGCTTCTATCCTTGGTCAAAGACTGGGTCTCTGAGGCTTAAGCAGCAATATGTTATTTCTGAATGTTTAACTTTAGAGTGTGCTGGAAATAAGTTTTACAGAAGGACTAATAAGTTTTACTGTTGTACTGACTTAACAGAAAAAAAACCTAGTATTTCTATAAGGAAATATTATAGCTAGATTTTTTCAGTTGTTGCTGAACCTGTTGTTCTTTTTTTAATTGCAGAAAGTCAGTGAAAAAGTAGGAGGTGCAGAAGGAACAAAACTAGATGATGATTTCAAAGAAATGGAAAGGGTAAGTCTAAATACAGCATATATTTATTATTAGCATGCATTTTTTCTTTCTAGGGCAGGAATTTCAAAGGTTTTGGTCCTGGAATCACTCAGAGAATTTTGAAACACTTCGCTCAGCAGGACTGTGTTGTCAGTTTTCTATTTCTTTTTGTTTTCTAAACAAGGGATATGTGATGTGTGGAACTCTATAATGCAAATCCTTCATCCAGAGATTGAGGCTGAAGTCATCTACAAATTAGGTGCATTTAAACCATTGTAGATGATCTCTGAAAACTGAATCAGTCTACAAGACAGCCATTTCAGTGGGGAAGGGTTTTGGTAATTCCTGGTTCCTTGAGTATCAAGGCTCTAGGCATGACAGTAGCACTGGGGTATTCATTTACAGGTTCGGAGGTCCTGTTAGGCAGCCTCCACTGGCAATGTGCTTCAGGTAGATAGAGAAGAACCCTCTGTTTGATGAGGCTGCCAGTGATAGCACTGAGCATCTCAGTGGAGGGAAAAAAAAAAAAAAAGGCAAAAAAAGCCACAGCTGTGTGTGGCAATGATTGTATTCCACCTGAAAGGAGCAGTAGTGCAGCTTTTTTTCAGGCTTCAGCTTTGAAAGGTGCTGTCAAATCTTGTAATAAAAGCTTGTGCTAGGAGATTTGTAACATATGTATCTGATATGTAACTCTGATTAAGCGAAAAAGAAGCTATTTATCTGTACCTTTGTATAATGAGGTGGGGGAAAAAAACTTGGATGGAAAATAAAGGGCATATGCTTTGTACTTCTTACAAAGAAAGCACAGAGCTGGTTTCTTCCTCTCAGCTTCTGTTTAGGTGGGTAACCACTATAGGCATTCCTTCTGGAAAATGTTAACGTGGGTTCAGAAAACTGAGGTAAAGTTTAGAGTGAAAAACAGGACATTGCAACAGCCAGGTGTGGGTCCCACATCATACTTGGTGGGGGGGAGATGGATTGGCAGCCCAGGAGACAGGTGCACTGAAAGCTGCGGAAGGAATGGAGTAAATCCAGCAGCTGCCTCCACACTCCCTGCCTGGCTCTGTGTCCACTGCCAGCTTTTCTGCAGGTAGTGAACATGATCCTTCTGCACATCCCTGGCCTTCCATTCCCTCGCCCCCACTATCCTCTGCAGCCTCCTAGCCATTTCTGTGTTCCCTGCCAGGCAGTTCAGCTACTTATTTACCCTAGTCTGGCAGACCTCTCCTGCTTCTCTATGTAAAGGATACAGCAAGACCTGACAGATGGCAATGGCAACAGGAAACAGGAAGGACATGATGACAGCATAATGCAACCAACCTTTCTCAGGTGTTCTTTTTTAAAATAGGAACTTGCCATTATGATAAAGGAGTTCACTCTGTGGGATGCAAGCTACCCTGCAGAGAAATGCAATGTGTTCTCATAAATACAGAGCACAGGGCATTATAGGGGTGCCCCAATCTGCCAAAGCAGCATTTTTTCTCTGAGACCTGATTCTGAGAGTAAGAATAGTTGCATACTTTGCTACATTCAGTCTTGGATATGGACAGGGACTGCTTCCTAAGAAAGGAAGACTTCTTACTACAAAAGAAAGTAGAAGAAAGTAATGCTATTCAGTCCTAAATATTTTTAAATTCTATATATGGGAATCAGCCAGGGAGAAATAAAAGGTCAGTGCCTTCATGCTGATTGGTTTCTTGAGACTGGGAACTGAGGGATATCTAGTCTTCCTTACCCCAATTTTATCAGACATTGCACTGGAAGAGGTTAACAGCACATTTTATTGTTAGTGGTTGGTTTTGAGTGGCTTCTGCTTTCCTCTCATTTTGCCACTTATTAGGGGATCAAAGATAGTTCTCCAAAAAGCTGTCTGTGAATGTTCTATCAAAAGGTTTTCCCTATTGTGGATGGTTCCCATGGTGATATAAAGAATTATTCCTGTACAATAATCAAATGCATCAAACGTATCAATAACACTGCACATCGTATCAAATTCCTAACACATTCTGAGGTACTCTGTACTAATGGCCTTACTTGAGACCTGCTATAAACTGAAATGGTGGACTCATACTAAAGTAGTTTTTCAGGTATTATCACCTGCTTCCAGGTTCTGGTACCAGAGCTGTTCTGAAGCCCATAAAAGTAAAATTATAAGAAGAGTTAAAAAAATTTATAAGTACAAAATGAGAGAAAAAATTCTTCCTTTTGTCTAACTTCCATTTTTCTTTTTGTTTAACACTCTGTCCTCTAGAAAGTGGATGTTACCAGCAGGGCAGTTGTGGAAATAATGGCAAAGACAATAGAGTATCTTCAGCCAAATCCAGGTAACCTAATTTCACAATTTTACAGTTTTGCACCACTTCTTGAAAACACTTTTTCTTACCAGTATAAAGTCTGACAGATCTCATCCTCACTGGTGCAATCAAGGTTGACAAAATTGGCGAAGTTATGGTAAACAGTGGAGATGAGTACAGGCCTCCATGCTGGGCTGCCACGGTGAATGGAGAGTGGCTTTGGAAGGCTTTGTTTCCCTTCGGAGCCTTCCTTCTTTAGGTGAGTGGGCAGCACATGCCCATGAACTTGCTTGTAGGAGCCAGTGTGTCAGCACTGAGAGCATGGGGTCTCCCTGAAGCTGGTGATGGCTGTGGCTGCCCCGGGTAGCAGGGCAGGGCACAGCCAGTGCCCGTCCCTCAGCTCAAGCCAGGAGCTCCGGCTCTGGCATCAGCACAGCCCACACCTGGGTATCAGGGGAGGCATGGTGGGAGCATGAGGCAGCTCTTTCCTTTACCTTACCAGTCATTTGCCATGTGAAGGAAAAAGGACCAGGCAGTCCTTGCCGACCATGGAAAAGCGAAGTTCAAAAGACACTTCCTTCATGGTGTAAGAAGAGATACCCCTTTTCCTCTGGTCCTCTGCCAATTTCCCATCCTTGTTACAGGAAAGGGATGGTGCAAAAGAGCTGTTGATGTCATACTGGAGAAAAGGACAGAAAATCAAGTGTTATGAGATGTGTCTAAACTGAACCCTCAAAACAATGAGTCTTTTCCATAGGAAGAAAAACCAATGAGTCTTTTCCATAGGGAGATGAAAGAACAGGTTAAATTGGGCTGATGGAGAACTACATGTTCCTCTTTTGCCAAAGGTTTCTTGCAGGAATGGGTGATCTGGACCTGCAAAACACAGTAAACCATTACATTGAATATTAAAGAGACTTCTGTAGTGATCTAGGAACATAAGTGTTTTGATACTAGTGTAAGTCAGTGCCAGTGTCACTGTTAAGGTCAATGGAGTTATCTTGTGATAAATCACAGAATCACAGAATGTGCAGAGTTAGAAGGGACCCTCAAGGATTATTGAGTCCTGGTCCTGAACAGCCCTGTCCCCAAGAGTCATACAATATGCCTGAGTGTAGTACAAACACTTCTCAGACTCTGACAGGCTGGTTCTGGGACCACTTCCCTGAAGGTAAAATTAGGCCTTCTGTCTGCCATAAGTATCTTAGAGTTTCATGGAACTACAGACCAAATTCACACATTAACACTGAGAAGTTTTATTCCTAATAGCTAGAAATAAATTTGAACTGCTGTGAAATGTTTCAACTCCAGTGTGGTATGCTGAAGGACTATTGCTGCTACAGATTAATTGGTGATTTTTTTTTTTTGTTAGACCACAGAAAATAAAATAATATTTTGATAATGCTGACATTGGTTTGAAAAAAAAGAAAAAAATGGAGGAATAGTATTTAAATAGTATTTACAAGTTCAAAAACTGCTAGATAGAAAATAACGGTGACCAGAACAGTTTCTATGTCAGCAGACGAAATTCTGTTTATGACTTGAGTCCACAGCTTCATTGCTCATCGTAATGTACTCTGCAGGAAAAGCAACAGGATTGGCAAATATTTTGGGGATAGTGATAAAATTGTTAACTGCTGTCAAACTGCTGTTAAGCAACACTGTGTAGACTGAGTAATAAGCTTTTGCCTTCTTGACACATCTGAGTGGTTATGGTTGCTGTGAGTGGTGAAACAGGCTCACGGTAAAAGCAGACAGCAAAATTGCTGCAGGTAGCTATGGGTGTGATTTCAGGCACTTCAGGCAGTTTTAAATTTGCAGTGCTGCAAGAAAGAACAGTTTCCATATCCCTTCCTCTGCTTGTGGCACATGCAGGTGGAATAAAAAAAGTAACATCGTAATAGGCAGGGGGAAGATTCACTTTTGTCCCAATATAATGACATCATGTTGTTCATTCCAAAGGTACGAGAAAAGGAGGACTAAACCTTTTCAGCACTCACCTGATCTTAGATTTTTTTACATCAGTTGCATAAAGGCTCCCTATAGTGAGAAGAATTGTAATTTTTTTTTCAATAAAATAAAACATTTTCTCTTTTAAAATTCTCCCTACAGCTGTATTACCTTTTACATGGGTCACCAAAAATGCCGTTCTCTAGTATTTCCCATTTTCATAAAAATTAGGAATCTTACATTGGGAAAAGGGAGGAAATTTAATTTTTAAAAGAAAAAAAAAGCAACAAAACAAGCCACAAACAAGAAAAAAACCCCTTTAATAGCAGTATTTTAAAGAAAATTAAAACTTTTCCTGGGTTTGGTAGGAAGAACAGGAGCTGAGATGTAGTACACATTCCTTGATAAATAATGTGTCTGGAAAACATTTGGATAACATAGTACTGTGATACTACAGTTCACCTGAGTCCATGGTATTTTGAAATACCAGTTAAAGAAGTATGCATCATGTTCTTAAAACAAGCGTTTTCAAGGGGGAAGGTAGAATTCATAGCTACCCTTCAGTAGCAGACACAGTAGTACAGATAAGAAGCATGCTCTGAGTCTGTGTTGCTGCCAGTTGGATTTACCTGGAAAAATTTGAAGTCAAGTGGTATTAACTATTTCACTCTCTTCAGGCCATTCACATGCTGTAGTTGCAAAAATTAGCTAAAGCACAGCAGCAAACAAATTAGTTCTTTTATATTTGCTGTCTTTGTTTCCATCAATTAGAATAGTTGTGTTTTGTCTTTAATATTTGTTCTTCAGGTGTGTGTCTGAAATAAAATGCAAGCTGAAGTACAGTTGAAAACCTTATTGAAGTAGGAGTTTCCCTAAATCCCAATAAAAATCAAAAAGTGTTGCAAAGGTTGCTGCACATCATATTTGGGGAAATAGTCTTTCCTTAATGTTCTACAACCAAAAAACTTTCAAATATTTAGAAAATGGGGCATACCACAGTTTAATCTTTAGTGTACCTGGGATGACATTTCCTTGAGGGTAAGGCTGGCTCAATCTGGTATCCATCTGGTACCTAAGGATTTTAAGATTAAGATGCATCTGTAGATATCTTAACAAGATTTTCATCTCTGTCACATGTCAAACATGCTATCTTGGGAGTATTCCTGGGCTTTCTCCTGTCCAAGTTATTTCTTGGGAAGCTTTGTCTTAGAAGTTCAGGACAGACACTCCTCTCTAGTCTGCCAGCAACATAAAAACAGTATTGACCAACAATATTTCATTCCTTTGTTCTGAAAAGAATTGATGAAAAACAGGGCTTAGTCCTAAACTTACATGGTAGCTTTAAAATATGTTTTAAGTTACTCAGATAAATTTAAACACAAGAATGGATTTATGCCTGTGTAGGCAAACAATTACATGCTTGTAACCTCTGTCACTTGCCTTCTTCAGCTTCCAGAGCTAAACTCAGCATGATCAACACTATGTCAAAAATTCGAGGCCAGGAAAAAGGACCAGGCTATCC